>NC_047172.1:14674094-14969094 GCF_009819705.1 Hippoglossus hippoglossus
TGATTTTAAAAGGAGCTTCTTCTGATTCCTCTCAGCTGAAGCATGTTCCCTCAGTCTCCCTCCACAGTTACAGTCTACTTCACGTCACGATCGCAGGCACACAGCATCACGCTGCGCTCCAGTTCGTGCCGCTGCGGCACACTTTTGGACCCTCTCTCTCTCTCTCGCTCCTCTCTTTCCTCTTTCCTCCACTGTTCATTCATCATTGAACACAGCAGATCTGTGAGTGAATTTCTTCCACTGTGGAAAGAATACAGACTCTAAAGCCCTGAATTAAGATGTGGGAGGTTATGTTAATGATTTATAGTTTTTTTGATGCATAATCCTAATCTGTTATTCATCTGTCATCCAACAACGTTACATTTGGTGACTACTTCACTTTTACATGTTCTTAGATAATGAAGGCTTATTTATTTCAAGTTTTTCTTACTGTCAACAAAGCCAAAATTAGAATGACACTCCATCTCTGCCAACAGTTATCTTAAATTCAATCAAGCTGCACCAAATTGCACACACTCATAGCTATTAGCTCTCTAAATATCCCTATTTTTTCCATCTAGAACCATGAATTATTCCCTTGGAAATCAGTAGTAGCAGCACATCAGTCAAGTCAGGCGTCAAGTTTTTAAAGGCCAATCTGACAACAATGTCTTGAAGTGTGTGTGTGTGTGTGTGTGTGTGTGTGTGTGTGTGTGTGTGTGTGTGTGTGTGTTTGTGTGTCTTTCTCAGCACTTCTCTCGGTACCTCTCTTTGTGTGTTTTTACCTGTAAACTAATGTAATATTCATCCTCAGTCGTCCTTTGTTCCTGCAGGATTGTGCAGCTTTAAAGTCACAGTCACTGACAAAGCTATACACACTCTTTTGGAGAAGTGGATAAAGAGAGAACAACAAGCGGAGCATGCATCCAACTACAGCACATTTACTCAGCCAGCCACCATTACAATCAAATGCAATCACTCTACCTGGGAAAAGCATTAAGTGGATGACTCGCACAAGGGCCCCATAAATCCAACACAAAGCAGCCAGATGTATATGGATTTAATAACACACATAATGCAGAGCAGGGAGGAGACGGAGAGCAGTGCGTGGCAAGACAATTACCAATCTCGCACCATAAGCTTGAGAGAACGTCTTGGCATGAATTATTGAACGTGCACCGGCTATGGAGAATTACTGCTTCAAGTCTGTTGATAAACCTCTCACAGGAGGGCATGAGAGAGAGAGAGAGAGAGAGAGAGAGAGAGAGAGAGAGAGAGAGAGAGAGAGAGAGAGAGAGCAAGACTTTGTATTTCAGCCTACATGTGAGCACGAGCAGTTTTACACGAGAACAATCAGGTGCACAACAGATTAGCACTGAAACATCACAATCGCTCGTGGGAAGATAAACCTCTCCACGCACAACAATGGAGACAAGGCTTTGAAATCAGTTGAGTTCGATGCAACTGTGACGGACTCCTCAAATCCCCTGAGACACAACAACAT
Organism: Hippoglossus hippoglossus; assembly: GCF_009819705.1. Classification (NCBI taxonomy): domain Eukaryota; kingdom Metazoa; phylum Chordata; class Actinopteri; order Pleuronectiformes; family Pleuronectidae; genus Hippoglossus; species Hippoglossus hippoglossus. Next base: position 14,675,578 of record NC_047172.1, read on the forward strand.
GGAGAGGATTAAGTCCTTTTGTTTCTGCTCCCATGTAAAAACGGACCTTGGGCGGGTTATATAGCGGCACAGAGGGAACGGTGGGACTCATTATCTGCCTATAGGATGAAGGCAGACAAGAAGTACTTAGGAACAACTATAGAAAGTGAACACTGTATCTCCTGCGTGTACAAGCTAATGGCGTTTGCAGCTCGGTGTGAAGGGCTTTTGAGAGGAGAACGTCGCTGCTCGCCCGTGATAACAGCACTTTGCCCCTCGCTGCACCCGGCTCTATAAATGATTATCAGGAGAACACTTGTGTGTCTTGCCACCGTGTGTTTGCATTTGCAGCACACGTGTGTTCAAATTTGTGGCACAGCACGTCTGTGTATTTGTCTGTGTGTCATCTGTCTGTCTTATCTTTTATAGCTCAGAGGGCAGCAGCAGCCACTCTGTATACAACACATGCAGGAGGGGAAGGGAGGATGCAGCCTGGGGGGATGTGGATGTACAAGCAACAAGAGGCCACTACCCCTGAACATTTACTCCACATTAATGTCAGGACGGTTCGCTCTTAATGTCTCAAGATGTCCCCACTTCCTGCTTCATGGTTTTGTAATTGGACTTAATGGAATGAAATAACACCATCTAAATGGGAGCATCACTGACAAAAATAACCATAAACTAAATGTGACATGTTGGTAGGCAGCTCCTGATGGAAACATCCACTCCTAATTGAAACTCTGTGACGGTGTTCTCTTTTCTATTTTTCTTCTTTCCAAAAATGGCCCGAGATGAAGCTATTAAAAACTGTCCCAATCTTCAGAAATGAGACCGTTGCTTCTAAAAGACGGATCAGGCAGTAATAGTGTCATCAATGATTCAGCAGTCATCGCAGGGCAGACTTGTCATTGTTGAAAGACGTTGGGGTCTGTGAGGGAGAAGACAGATGTCCAGGTGACTGGGGACACGATCATTTTTTATTCACTGGGACCTGCGAAGATTGAATTGTGGTCAGACTTTGAAAAGTTTTCAAGTTTGGGAAGTGATTTCGAGAATGTTAAGGTGAATGAGAAATTACATTTTAACGTTACATCAGTCCTATGTCAATCTGATGACTTGTAGTCTGAACTTGCCAGGAGAAATAACTTAAAGTTATGGTTGATAAATTGATTCCGAAACTCTTTTTATCTTTATTTGTTGAAATCCTCTTCACGTCCCGATTGCCATAAATAAATAAAGTCGTCTGAAAAACTAAAAACTGTGTTCCTCACAGGACTGAAATGAACACGACCGATCATTTCATTCAGACCAAATGAAACGATTGCTCGGTGTACCTGTCTGTCACTAATCGACCTGCCTGCCCGTGCTCTCCCTGCTCATGACAGGAGTCTTCAGTTGGGGAGACATTTACCGCTGAGACGATAAAGACGTGACCAGAATTTAGAGAGCGAGTCATGGAAGTCATCTTCTTGCAGTTGTCAGTGGGAGGAAGTATCAGTTGCATATTATCAAAATATAGCCTACTCTTGCTTTTCCAGGATTACCAACCCATAATATGTTTACACACTCATACTTTGTGTGGCTCAAACTCAGTCTACTACTAAATTCATTTCTAAAGTAGGATCTACTTCACATTAAAGAAATGTGCAAAACCACCACCTTCACCCCATTCTGCACTCTGATTGGCTGTTGGTGTGGCCAAGACATCCAGATATTTAACATGATATCCAGCCCCAGTCTGTGAATTGTGTCTTTAAAGAGTTTACACACTGGGATTGGCGACTGGGACTGCAGATTAAGCTCCATTCTGGACTTGAATCAACTCAGATCAACTGGAAATCGGGCTAAAAAAAACTTGTAGTGTGAATTATAGGCTTAAGTCTAACTACAGAGGTTTGGAACATTTCAGCATCCAGTTTCAAACGGGTCAGACAGAAAACAAAAATCATCAGATTTGTGTTGTGTCGTACGCCAGAGACGATGGACGCCGTGGTGCTGAAGTGGCAAATCAGGAATTCATCGGACAAACAGAATCTGTCCCTGTGCTTCTCTTTGTTGCAGCTCCATCGCTTCATCTCCTGAAGTCACGGCCACATCCGTCTCCACACTGACCAAGGATGCCTCCTCTGAATTTACACAAACACACTTTATCAAAACCTCTGGCAAACAGTATGGAGCCAGAATGTGGAAACAGCATGAACCAGTTCAACCTCTGAGCAGATGATCTGTTGCTGACTGGTCTGATTGGACTCAAACTCCAAATCCGGGACTTGATGTGTTTGCATTAGTACATTTTCTGCTTGGAGTATTTGTTTTTCTGTAGCTGCAGTGTTGCCATGCCCTACAGTCCCCTACTTGTTTTGCATTGCCTTCTAATTGGCCTTAAATCCGTTGCTGTGTCAGCTTAGACCTAAATGAACTGTGTTGCTTTGCCCTACAGCTACAAACTGCTTTATATACTTTAAATTAATTCATTGCCTAAAACATGCAGCTAAACTTTCTTTCTGCCTGTATTTTGTTTGGAATGCTAAGTGATGCCTTAAATGCAATTTCATTAAAACTTCCAGATGCATTCAACTTTTGATTGTTACTTTGAAAGTGTGTTTAATGTGTTTCAACAGATATATTTATTGTATGTGCATTTTATATTTACAACTAGACCTATGTTTTATATCTTATTGTGAACGTGTATTATCCCAATTGTTTCCTGCAATTTTCACACCTACAGAAATCCATTCTATTTGGACACCTGTCAATGATGTTATGTTCACTTTGCAAATGCATCAGCACGGTAGTAGTAACTACCTACTACCTACTATTTACCTATTTATCCAAATGTATGTTTTTACAATACACATTTTAGATAATATTGAGAGGACCGTTCAAGCGTGGGATGGAGAACAAGAGTGGGGGAGACAAAGCAAAGGGCCCGGTCGGAACCGATCCCACAGCTGAGGTTTTTGATCAATCTGGATCTGAAGTCGGCAGAGAAATAAGCTGAGCAAATGTTAGCGTTCCCTACAGATTCATTATTATAATGAAACTGCTTTATTCTGTCTTTTTGGAGAGATGGACACCTCTGAGGATTATTTAGCTTCTAAAAATATTTAATTTCTCCTCATTTAATTACAACCAAATTAACTGAAGGACACAACCTACAATCTTTCTGATTTACTGTAGTTTTGTCTACACGTCCACTTGTGTTGTAAATGATACTGCAAAATGTGACACATATGGAGCGACGCCTGCGAGCAAGTTCAGGCAGCCAACTCGTCATGTGACATACATCATGTGACATAATCACTCTCCACAATCATCTACAATACACTGATATTAAGCAGAGAAAATGTCCCATCACTCCCTTTGTTTGCCCTACTGCTGCCTCAGTATTGTTGCCAGTTGCTTCAGCCCCTCCACCACCCCAGCATCCACCTGTGGGCTCCGACGGGGGTTATAAATATTTGCTCATCACTCCCAGCATATCTATGTAATCATATCTGGGGGAGTGATTAAGTCGGAGCCTAGACTCTAAACAATAACCTGTTCTACTGTTGCAATAAATGTTTGAACGTGACTCGTCTGACTGAACTGTATATTCTGTGTATATTCACTGCATGGACTCTGTCCTGGCTGGTGACGCATCGTAAACTAAACTCTCCCAAGTATACAACCTGTCGCACAATACTTTTCTCTCAGTGTCACTTTGACCTCTGTGCCATACTGGGTGCATAATTAAGAGAGTTCCAGCTGGTGTGTGGAGCCCTGGGGAACGAGGTGAGAATAAAGCCTGCTGGCAAGAGAGAGAGAGAGCGAGATAGAGAGGACCCCCCTCTTCCTCCCTTCCCTCTCCTCCCCTCTGCCACCTCTCTTAAAATGCCAACTCACGGCGAGGGAGCGGTGAGATCTCACACACCGGTGGAGAGAGACACCGACGGCCGAGCAAGGAACAACATGGCGGACTGGAGAAGCTCCCCAACGAGCGGTCGCGTGCAGTGGTCGGAAACCTACCACTGTGGAGACGTGTGAATGATATTTGCTCCTCAAACACGAACACATGCAAAAAAAAAGCTCTTGGCCATTCTCATCAAATCACCTGCCAGGTCTAATATTGCGTCTCAGTGAGGCATCAACTGAAAGCTAACGGCTCTGAAAGAGACACATTCGCTGATCCATCTCTTCCCCTAATTGCCATCTCCACGGGAATGCCCTGAAGGAGAAGCTGTTTCTTTTCTGACATGAACAACTGTTTTCCCCATGAGGCCCTGCAGCTGAAAAAATGCCTTTTTTCCACTCCAGCAAAGCCATTTTCCTCTTCTGCCAATACCTCTCAGATGTGACCCCTGTGATCGTTAGTGGGAATGGATTGGAGATGTACTGAAATTGATTGTTTGAATGTGGAGAAGAGGAAATCCCATTCAGTCAAATCTGGCCTCTCTCGAGTGGCATCATCTCGACCTGCTGAAGGTTAAGTGTGTGCTCGACAACGTCTGTGTGTTGAGCCGCTGAATGGAGTCTTCAGGTTTTTCTCAAGGATGAGGCCGCACATAGCGAGGGTCAGGAGGCGCTCTCGGTTTCATGTGGGTAAACATGTAAATAATGCATCACAGACATTCACCATATATTCATCCAGTTCTGCCAATCAGCTCCTGTAATTAAGTGAAAGGGTTCGGTGACATTCTTTCCTCATGTCGGGTGTCGCCCTGTGGATTCATGTTTAATTTAATCCAACACCAGCAATTAACAGCCTCTTTAGCTGAAGTGGTCACAGCGCAATACGGACCCTGTCCTGACAAAGAGCCTCGGAGGTACACAACTGTACAGAGAGTCCAATTAGCCGCAGCCTGATGAGGAGCTGGATGCTCCTCGGGGGGGGGGGGGGGCATGCTGAGATCCAGAGGTGTCCAGCTGTGATGCTGCACTTTACTTTGAAGCAGGCGCACCCAAATGTTGGGACAGAGAGAGATGATGAGTGTTGCCGGTTTGAGCCAGTTCCGTATGGTAACTGTGAAGGGACCCTCACAGGGTGTGTGTCCGTTGTTTTTGTTCCCTCTTCAGGACCATTTCCAGCATAAACAGCTTGTCAGGTCCTAATGAGGTAAAACATCAATTCTAAGGTCCTGGTTAGGGTTGAGTTAGGCATGAATTGGTCACGGTGAGGATTATGGATAAGCAGTGGCAGAATGGAAGAATCAGGGGCCAGAAGGTGGCCACAATTAACGCATTAACAAATATATGTCTGACATATATATGTCTGACACTTCTGAGTCTGTAAGGTTCACATTTAAGTCATTCCTTGTTGACGCCTAGTTCTTTAGCTTTGAGCAAAACCACACATCATTTAATTTATTTAGCAAACTGCACATTGTGAACTTAGAAGGCTTAGAAATAAAAAAAAATGTTTGGGGATAGTTGTCTAATTTATCTTTTTTTAAATTCTACTGACAAGACAGGGGCACTTCAGGGGCCAATCAGAATTCAGCTGGAGCCATTACCCCCCCCCCCGGCCTGCACCTGGATCCGCCCCTGGGATATAGTTTTAGTTCGGCTGTCCACAATGAATGGAAGTCAATACAAAGTCCTAATTAGGAGTTTTTAAGTTTGTGTGTGTGTGTGTGTGTGTGTGTGTGTGTGTGTGTGTGTGTGTGTGTGTGTGTGTGTGTGTGTGTGTGTGTGTGTCAGAGATTCTCTCTATCTCCATGGCAACACAGTGGCAAGAGGTGCTGAGCAATTAAAAGTTAGTGAAGTTCCGCTCCGGCTTGGGCAGCGTGCCAGCTTGACTAAATTACAATAACAGCTCGAGCTCTTTGGATGGAGGGAATAATCTTGTTGTCAGACTTTTTGACTCGCTTTGAAAATAAATACATAAAAGAGGAATTTACTGTAATTAAACAGCGTCCTGGTTGCTTAAAAATCAAAGCTTTGGCACAGATTCTTGTGAGCGAACCGCAAATGGAAAGACTGAGGCTACGACAGGTTACACTCCGGAGAGTATAAGCCACGAGCCACAGTGACTCATCAGGTCACCTTTCTGTTGATGAGACTCAAGGAGGACAGAAAAAGATCATCTCCCCTCTTGTAAATGTCTGTTGTTAGATACTCCACGTGTTGCTAAGGGCCTGAGTGCAGGAAAAACCGGAGTCTGTCTGCACAGATAGTCCACTCTAAAACAAAGTGGCCAATGCAGATACAGGGGGAGAGACGCTGTCTGAAATGAGGGTTGCTTTTATAGGCTGGTTTTTCTCTGCACTGTGTGTGTTTATTACTGTGCTGCTTTCATTACATGTCAAAAATGAACCACGGCTGCAGCTACAAGCAACAAAAGGTCATTTTGTTCCGGAGGGGGAGAATCGCATTAATCTGCAGTTCACTCCTCGGCAAAATTCACCTTAAAAAAAACATCCACCAACAGCAATTCACATGCAGGGAGGCTACGTTCACTGCAAACACCTCTCACAGCACCTGCATGTTGAGTGCCTGTGGGACTCTGGAAAGGTTCAGACTCTAATATGGTTCAATGTCCTCACAGCCACGGGTCTGTGATTAGAGGGAAAAAGCAAAGGAAGGGTATTAACATGTGGAGGGATGATGGGATGCGACAGGAATTTTAAAGACTGCACCTGGCCATAAACTGATGGACGACGTGACTGCTCCACAAAAGTGAAGCCAAAGCATCTTCATCGCCCCCTGGTGGCTGGCTGCAGTAGAGGTCAAAAGCCCCACCAGCTGTGAAGGCTCATTTATACTCCCTTTACTTACAAAAAGTGATATGTCCATTTAAAATGATGTAACCATCACTGCCAACATACATCCATGCAACCATTATGAGGGAAGAGCTTCTGACGACAACAAACATGGCAACATGGAGCAGACTGTGATTATGTGCCTCTTTACCACCTTGCAAAGTCAGGATTCCTTCCTTGTATCCTATGGTCCTCTTGCTTGAACTCTTGGCTACCCTGCCCCCCCATGATTTCTGTTAGTACTGCTGCATTTTGTCTTTTTCGTCCGTATCAGTAAGCTTTTAGAAGATGTGCACAAATACGAATTAAATGAACGCAGAACAAAGGGGAGAAGGCTCCGTCCAGTGTTAATTTCTCCGGTAGCTTTGGTTTTAATAACTTATTTGATGCTTTGAAGTTGGGGTGAAACGTCATGATTTTCAGCTGAGGCTGACTCGCGATTGATCAAGCACGAGTATCGATCGGACCTCGCTAACCCGGTTCCATCACCTGATCGTTACTGCGAAGACTTGGCATGATTCTGGAAAGTGTAAAAAAGAAGAGACTCTATGACATTTGCTGCTGCTATCTGCCTGATTGTCAGATTTAAACTTCTCTCTAGACAGGCACACTGTCCCTTAGTCTCACTTACAAGAGCAATCTAAGTCTCACCTCAAGGTCACAGGGTGTTCACTGTGATACAAGACCGAGGGTAAGCTGCTAAAATGTGAAAGTGGAAATCAACAATGGTGTGAGTGTCAGGTGAGAGGCAGTGGATAACACTGTCTATTTTGAGGATCCTCACTGTTTAAAGCCCCCATGGGGGCCTCAGACTGGGCACAATTTTTCCCTGCTGCAGCCAATGTAAGAGCTTGTATGGAAGCTGCTCTTACTCACCATTGCTGTCTGTGTGAGAAAGAGGTGATCCTGAATTCACGTTCAGTCTTTCTTTTCCATTTTTGTGATCAATACGTCTTCATCTTGGCTTCCTATGTGGGGCACTGCACCAACTAATCATGTAATAATATCTACGAGAGATTGGTTTGAAGTTGTAAAACCTCAGGACCATCTGTCCTGATGTTGGCATCGTCCCCTGACACACCACTCCTGCTGGTCCCATTCCTTGAGGCCTGGTGGTAATTAGGTTAGAGAGAGAGAGAGAGAGAGAGAGAGAGAGAGAGAGGGAGAGAGGAAAGAGGAAGCATCATCAAGCCCAGGTTTGCCTCGGCCCTCACTGGGCCCACAAGTCTGTTCTTGATGTCTGAGACACAGGAGACAAACTCTAATCGCAGGAGAGGATAAGTCATGTCAGGAATGCTTCAGAACTCCTTCCTTTCAATATCTTCTAATTCCAGAAATCTCTGTCTGTCTGTATGTGGCTCACATAACTCATGAACCGTTCATCTTATCGGCTTCACACTTGCCATGTGTATTGTTAATGGCCTGAGGAAGTGCAGTGCAGACTTGGGTTTGAAGATCGTGTCGTTTGCTTGACAAACCTCTGAAATAGCCAACGTTCAATGTGTGAGAAAACATCAGCAGTTAAGAAAATCATTCAAATTTACATATAAGCCACAAACGTGAACAGTAATAAAGTAAATTTATTTTATTTTATAAAAAACACAGACTATAAAATCTTCAATGCAAATAACCCAGGTAGGATAGATACAAAGTTTCACTCTGAACCATAGAATGTTTATAAAAAGCTCTGTCACACAGTCCAGCACGTAAACAATAATAAATTACACTTTACTGTAGAATAGTTTGAGGAGAACTCACTAATGACGATAATTCTAAAGTAGTACCGGAACTTTACCACAGGCCAAGAAAATAATACATTTCCAAACAAATAGTTTACACCATTCATGGAAAGTAATTTCCCCTCGCTCCCTAATCTACGTCCTCGTATCTGAGGCATTGATGCGTGATATTTATTAGGCCTGATACGCAGCCACAGAGGACACTGAGGCTGCATCTGAGATGATTATTTAAATGACAAAATGTGTTCTCCAGTAACAATAAAATAAAAGTGGTAGGCAGATCCAGCCTCTCCCATCTGTGCTTGGCTCCATCCATTACAACACACACAGATGGTTCTTTAGCCTGTCATTAGTAAACTGTTGAATGGCTTAACATGTGTGTGTGTGTGTGTGTGTGTGTGTGTGTGTGTGTGTGTGTGTGTGTGTGTGTGTGTGTGTGTGTGTGTGTGTGTGTGTGTGTGTGTGTGTGTGTGTGTGTGTGTGTGTGTGTGTGTGTGTGTGTGCGTGTCTATCTATAGTTATGAGGGCCAATTTTGGTTCAATACCATCATTGTGAGGACATTTTGGCTGGGCCTCACAAATTCAAAGGCTTGTTTGAGGATTAAGACTTGGTTTTAGGGTTAGGGTTAGAATTAGGGTTAGGTTAGGGTTAGGGTTAGGGTTAGGCATTTAGTTGTGATGGTTAAGTTTAGGGTAAGGGGCTAGCGAATGCATTATGTCAATGAGTGTCTCACAACTAGATAGAGACAAGTGTGTGTGTGTGTGTGTGTGTGTGTGTGTGTGTGTGTGTGTGCGTGTGTGCGTGTGTGTGTGTGTTTGTGTGTGTGTGTAGAGTCACTTTGAAGCCAAATGATGCATCACATCTTAATCAGCTTAGTCAACTCTTGATTTAAAGTAATGTTTCTCTTCCCTTTTTCCGTTTCATGCCATGATGCTATAACACCATCTGCTCCTGACTCCTGGGACGCTGTGCGTTTCCGTCCTCTGCACATCTCATGCCTCAGCTCAGAGTTATACTGCTCCTCAGCTCTGTTCCTCTCGTGCTCGCATGCAATCAGTGAGTAAGAGAGGACCTTGACCTTTCAAGATTCAAGGATTTCCTGTCATGGCTACTATAAGGGGAGATTTTTATATCTCCACTGAGCATCATTAGGCTCCATCCCTTTCCCTTTTTTCCTGTCACTCACACACACACACACACACACACAGCTGTTACCCCAGCCCCTACAAGCCTATTACCTGTGCCAGTGTGAGAATGCTGGCGGGCTTTTAAGGGAAAGGAGTGTGACAATGTGAGAGACACAGAGAGAGAGAGTGTGTGGTTAAGGCATTACTCATATTGTTGGGACCTACCTCTGATGCAGTCATGTAAATCATTACATTTTAAGGTGAAGACATGTTTAAGGTTTAAGTTAGGGTTAAGTTTAGGTTAAGGTTAGGTTTAGGTTTAGGCAAGTAGTCAAGGTGGTTGTGTAAATGATTAAGGTCAGAGTAAATCTCTAGGAAATCAATCTAAGTCAACGTAATGTCCCATTAAGTCATTGAGACACACTTGTTTGTGTGTGTGTGTGTGTGTGTGTGTGTGTGTGTGTGTGTGTGTGTGTGTGTGTGTGTGTGTGTGTGTGTGTGTGTGTGTGTGTGTGTGTGTGTGTGTCTGCGCGGGCCTCTGGACCCTCTCATTGTAACTTACACGAGCTGAACCTTGCTGTCAGACAGCAAGCGGCACACTTGCCGGGCAGTTCTGCGTGTGTGATGCCGGGCTCCAGGACATTTTTCTCCGAGCATCATTTCAAGTCTGGCGAGGTGCTATGAAAACAACTCTGTTCTCGCTGGGTGACAGATTTCCAATGCTGGCAATAAAGCCTTGTTACTTCCAACTCACTGGTACAGGTAATGTAATTCGGGCGGCAGGGCCGACATGTGGAGGGAAAATCTCATCTCGCAGCGCCGCAGGGCAGCTGGCAGCACCGCACACCTGTAATGTGCTTTGCTGCACCCTGGCCTAGGAGGAGTGACTCCTCTCCATGATAGAGACCGGCAGAGGAGAAGTAAGCAGTGCTGGCCTTTGTCCCGCTGTCATCCTCTCCCTCGTGCGACTCTTGTCCCATTAAAACCCTCTAATCATTTTTTAATGAAACTGACTAAAGTGACAGAGGGAAGCTCCTTGTTTAATTAAAGGGAAAAAGACTGTTTATTAACTCTAACCCCTTCAATGATCCTAAAATTAATATCAAATATTGAATTAATTCATTGTTAAAAATGACCATTACCAGTCATTATTTAATAGCGAAAGTAAAATGGCACCTGCGACAAGGCTCAACAGTCCCTTTACATTTTAATAAAGCTCCACCAAATAGATATCACTAACCTTAATGTGGCTGAAATTTTTTCAATAAGATCCATAAATTATTCCCGGGAAAATCAGTGAAAAGAGCCCCTATCTCACAAAAAAAAATCCTGTATACGCCTCTTGGTCCATAACTGCACCAAAATTAAATGGATTCTTCATTGACAAATACCCCATCATTCCACCAAATTTAATCAAAATCCATTCAGTAGTTTTTTGCGTAGTACTGTTGACAAACAGCTGTGAAAACAATCCCCTTGGCAGAGATAATTTTATTAGTTTTTTCATGATATACTATCTGTTAGTAATTTTTCATAATTTTGTGATTCAGGCAATAGACCTGATTGAATAATTGAATAATTAATTCAGACAAGCTTTGACCCTCTTAAAAAACATCAAACCTACGACCCAACCCAGGATCTCTCAAAAAAACTCAACCTAAACTGTTCTGGGTCCATATGGTCACTTGGACTAAATACAAGTATGATGTGCCAGTCCTCAGTCAAAATCAGCCCAAGTCCATCCATCCATCCATCCATCCATCCATCCGTCCGTCCGTCCGTCCGTCCATCCATCCAGCAGCTGGTGCCAATCCTGAACATGTCCCCAGCGTATAGGCCAACATATAGAGACAAACTATCATTCACACTCACATTCACACCTAAAGTCTTCAAATTAACTCATCCCAGCCGGAGTACACAAAAAACAAGCAAACTGGGATTCGAACCCAAATCCCTCTTGTCGTGATGCAATACCAGAATCCAACATACATTACTGGAGCTTGTTCACCTTAGATGAGCCACTGACAGATCACAGCCAAGGGAGCCAACACTTAGCCTTAATCGACCCAATGCCGATGGCTAGCTAATAACAGGATATGTTCCAGGGGTTTTGTTGCCTTAATGGCTGATTGACTGAATGATATAATCAATAGATAGTGAAGCTTGAGCACCACAGTAGGGTTGTTTTATGGCCTCAAATCCTTCCACACTGCTGATTGATTATCTGCGATGTCGACAGACCACCTTCAGTGACAGCTGATGCATTTCTACGCAGTGACCAAAATTCACCTATGAATCTTTTATTCTTTCACCTCAAGGGACCAAGAAATGAACCATCTATTATGTCGAGCAAAAGCCAGGATTTGCAGGCGAACCATCACACCCCCCTTGAATTATTGAATAGACTTCCATGGTATGTGATCTAATATCCTCTCAACATATTTCAAAATGAAGTGGAGTGTCCTTTTCTGCTTTCATCCCCGGCTGTATGCTATCTGTACGTGACAGCAGGCTGTAATTTAGCAAGCGCTTGTGGCGGTGATTTGCTCTGCCACACCTGCTTTAAGACATCAGCACTGTCTATGGAAAGCACTTCTCTGACCTGGGCTCGGGATATTGCGATCACAACCAATGAATAAAATATTTCACAGAATGAAGCAATATCTCTACAAAAGAGGCAGAAGGAGAAAATAGTGGATTGTGAAAGCCCATGGAAAACTCACACCACAGCAGTGTGAAGTTCGCAGACTGTCCTCAAAAATCTGATGATGTTGTGTTATTGAGATGAAACTCTTCAAAGCTTAGGGCGCTGATCACAAAAAAAAAAAAAAACACGACCTGTTTTATACAGAGATTTAACATGTGCTAATGGTCCTTCTTCCCTATTCAAGTGCATTTATAATTAAAGAATCCTGACGTGCAAAACGTTCAAAAGATTTAAAGTATTTTTTTAATTATGTGATTGAAATTCATGCAACAAAAATACTTTTTCTCTGAGGCTGAGTGTCATAACTCATTGATTCCCTAACAGCATCAGTTAATAAGTATATAAGGATTGAGTTTATCACAGTGAGTCTCCAAAAACTGATGCTTTTCTGTAAAATGGACAAAATCACATATGACTGTCAGTGTTAAATAAACACGAAGAGATACAGTCAGCTCAAAGGATTCCATGGCCTTCTGAACACACATGCTGTATTTACACATGCTGGCTTAGTACAGCTCACGGTGTCAACATGGTATTATGATCGAACCAATCAGAAGCAAGAAGGGCCTTGACTGTGGTAAATGTGAAAAATATCACACTGGTTATGATAAAATGCCAATCCTTTGAAGATAGATGATGCATTTCCACTTCCTCCTAATATCCAGAAATTAAGCCAAAATATCCTGAATTAAAACGTCTCCATCTTGCGCTGATGACATCATTTGGAGCCAGAGTCTATGAACATGCTTTGGACCAATCGTGAGTCAGTCTTAGCTGTTGATCATGATGTTTCACCCCATTTTGGTATAAGTATCTAATAACTAATCATAACCAAACTAATTGGAAACATTTACATTAAGACAATTAAGACATACATCAGCATGATAACAATACCTATAGAGAAGCACAATCATTCAACAGATTATGTAACTAATTTTCAGCCGCTTGGTTTTAGCTCCTGTCTCTTTAAGGCCCATCTTAATGAAGCCCAGTCTGAAGCCCAGTCTGAAGCCCAGTCTACTCTGATTGGCCACTGGGATGTCATATGGCAACCCACTGATCTTTGGGTTCATGTAACTTTTTACAAAACGTTTTACCTACAAAAAAAAACATGTAACAAACTAGAGGAAAGAAAACTTTAACTCAAATGTGTAAAGTAACTTCACTTCCGGAGTTTGGGCTTTTGAGTTCATGGAAAGCATTCAGGGTGAGGTCCCATCAGAACATGTATGTCACACTCAAACCAGGAGCACCTCATTCATTTATCACTGCAATATTAAAACCCACAACCTTTACCGTGGAAAAAAGGAACCACACACTTGATGAATGTGCATTTGCTTGCTGCTACCAGCTGTGCCATGTCAGGGAACAGGGAATAACCATGTTAGCCCCATCTCATATTACCACCCTATTGCAGCATCATCACTGCCTTCTCTCTCTCTGGCCTCAGCCCCTTGCGATCCGGATGATTATTACCAGCTTAAAAGCTCCGGCGCTCCCTTCTTATTCTCTTTTCCGTTGATGAGGACCAATTTCCATTTTAAGTGAACGCAGGGGTGTTAAATTCATCGCTGGGTGTCTAAATGAATTAAACTCACGTTGCATCAAACATGTCGGTGAGGAGGAAGAGAGAATAAATTAACGTTTCTCGCTTTGGTAGAGGAAATGCAGGAAACTGGGTTGAGAGGATTCTCTGGTGTTCTGTATTTGCACCTGGAATCTGAACATGCCAAAATAAATGTGTAAAAGCAGGTGCAGCTTTTACAAAGACAAGCTCAGAAAGATTACTCCGGGTCTCTGCATTTTCCTTTGCTGAGGTTTTTTCACTCACTCAGTCTGATGAAAGTAATCACGGCTTTGTTATGGATTTGGCCTCTGCCATATGAGTTATTGACAGAACAATTGGAGTGGAAATGGGAGTCGGCACGCAGCAAGGTCTCCCACAAGGACAATTCTATTATTTTCAAGCTGAAGAGGCAGAAATCTTCTGCTGATTATCTAACCCACTCACAAAATGCCCGACAGCACAGCGCCCTTAACATCACAAATTCAGTTTGAAGTCTCGCTGCGTGTTAGAGGATAGCACCACCGTTTTGATGAATGGGTTCTTCAGACCTTTTATGACTGAATCGGACAAACACACGCCAACATTTGTCCAATTAAATACTAAATGTTGGAGTACCAGCGACAGTGTTGAAGCTTAACGAGCTCAACAAGAGCTGCTTTCAGTCGTGAATTGTGGAAAATGTTCAGAAAACTGGATCCAGACATTTCCTGGAGATTGCCTTTCACATATGAACGCAGTAGGACATTGTCAGCTTTAATCAGGTCAGACATGTTTACATCAACAGGAACATTTCCAGAACATTTGGGTGAGGAGTGGTGCCTGGGTAGAGCATTTAGGAGGCAGGACGTAGAAATTCAGCTGCCAAAATCGAAAAGCTGCTCTTTTCTCACATGGGTTCACATTTTCCGGATTTTATATACAGCCCCTGCGGATAATTTCAGGAAATTGTGCGGTCTTCAGTGCCTGTCTGAAAGCAGCTTAAGAAACCCCCTAAGTGACAGAGTCAGGTTGGTCGGAAGTCATCCGAGGTTGGGGAGGTGATGTTCCAGGTCCACGTTCTGGAGTGGAGCCAGATGGTGTCTTTTACCGAGGGCTGTCTAGTCCGACACGTTGGCCAGGGTGATTAACATTTGGGGCCTGGGTGACTCATCCCTGCCTCAGCCTCAACCCAGAGACAATTACGGAGCGTCACACCACTCCAGCGACAGCCACTCCATCCGCCATCGTTACCTGTGGTTCAATAGTGCACAGATGACGCTCTGTCCCTCTCTGTCTGCCTCCTGCTCATCAGAACTTCTATTTTAGGGGGAAACTCATTTCTATCTATCAGCCTATCTGACGTCTCCGTAAACAACACAAACCGGGCGGTTGGCTGACAGTTCTGTAACTGTAACTCTAGCGCTGTTGATAAGCGTATTCCATTTACAGTCTTCATTGTGTGAAGCTGTATTCTTCTCTGCTATGCTCTTTGTCTTTGTCAGAGGTAATTACCAGTTCTTTCAAATGAGTGAGGTTAGATTCTTCTGTCATTTCTCATTCTTTGGGAACTTCTTCTAGTTTCTGAGCAGACACAGGGTCGTCTAATGAAGCATTCAAAGATTACACCATGAAATATCTTGTAATTGGACAAGCGGTGTGCAGCTTTTGTTCATCAGTGAAACCGTACTTTATCAGCCCTATTCAGCATATTAAAAACATTCTCATCACCGACTGGTCTGCCAACACAAAGAGAAAATACACCACAGACAAAAAGGAACAACGTGTCAGCAGCGACAAAATACTCCACTTTGATTAGCGATGTAGTCAGGGTGGAAATGGGACAGGGGGAGGTGAGGACATGAATCATGATCCCTGAGGTTTGAAGTTGAAGCCAAAAGTGAAAACTTGAAGAAGTAGTAAAAGAGGAAGAGGAGCAGTGCTGAGATTTCCATGGTAGGGTGAGATATATAATGCAATTTATCACTCCAGTAAAATGAACACTATACATAATTATGTGTGTATATATATATATGATGTTTTTATTCCAATGCCTTTATCTAAAAGATTAAAAGATGGAAACCTTTGAGTTTCCAGATGATCTGATTCAGTCACCACAGTCAGTCACTCTCTATAAATGTAGAAGGTCTGATCATAAGGGTATTGGTTTTCCATGGTCTTAGTTATTTTTGCAATAGAGACGCCCCCTGTGCTCCGGCAACCTTGATGCTCAATCAACTGTTACATTTTCATCACCTGAATTGAGTAAAAGCAGACTTAGCCTCACTCTGCACATACACTGTGCTGCACACACAAATGATTCAGAGAGCCATTAAAAGACCTGTGCTCATCGGTGTTGGACACTGTTGCAGTCCCTGAAAACTAGATCAGTTCACAACATGAATCCATCTGTGTGGCTTAATAACGCAACACCGGTTGTAAAAAAAAAAACAAAGGAAACTTAACCTCCTATAATATATATTTTACATTTTGAAAGACATTGATGGCTTTTTCCTAACCTACAATCCTATCATTATCATAGACTGTGTATAAAGATGGACGACATGACCTCTTCCCAGAAGTGAAGCCAACGTGTTTCAATTCCTACCAGGTGGCTGGCTGTAGTCTAGGCCATACATCCTGCCTCCTCCATGTAAGTGGATGTGATATGGAACAAATTAAAAGTCAAAGTTCACATTGAATAAATTTTTCTGAAAGATTGTGGCTATCATTTGGGTTAGTTCTTATCACACTGATGTTTGTTAAAGTGTTGATTTCTCCTGTAAATTTGGTTTGAATTAGATATTAGATCCTTTAAATGCAGGGTTAAACATCATGATTGACAGTATCTGTGGCACCTTGATGCCACGGCTCCATCCCCTGATCACTACTGCACAGACTCCAAATAACCTTTTCAGTGCAAGACGGCAACGTTCACATCTGAGATACGTGTCATCCATCTTTATATACGGCCTATGATCATTATTAGCATTAGCATTAGCTTGTTCCTTTTCTAGAATGTTATGATATATAATAACTGTTTCTAGGCCAGTATATACTCAATACGTTGATTGGCTGTTCAAGTAATTTCAAACATCATCATTTAGATAAACTAAAAGGAACAATAGCTTTTTTTGCTGTTTGCTATAATGGCCAGAATTTTGATCTTAAAATTCAGTTAAAGAACCGATTTCTAAAACTTCTCATAAAAATGATTAACGTGAAAGGCATCGCTCGTAGTGACTCTATACCCACTGCACAAACGCTAATGTTGCTTCATATTCGATGGATGTGAAAATTACACCGTGGTAATAAGTCAGTGTTTTGTTCACGGCTTGTTTCCCCAAGTTTGCCAAAAAAACAGCGTCTAACAGCAGATGTTTTGGTCCTGCTCATTTTGAAGCTGCATGGCAGTGTTCAGCACAGCTGCTGATGTGAGTTAAATTGACTATACCTGGTGGATTAGTTTGGGCTGAATCCCACTTTTTAAATAGAATCTGCTGTGAAACCACAATATTCAGCAGATGTGACCTGTCGGGTTCCTACTTGTCTCTGTGTTCACTGTCGGCAGCATCACTCCTGAACAAGCAAGGCTCGGCCTGGTCGATACATTGCTGACGCTTCACTTCTGTATGAGTCCAGGCTGCTGAGGCTCCTGAGGTGTATTTTAATATTTGATTGGCTCCAGCCCCAGCACGACCCTTAAAGGAAGAGCGATATAGATAATGATGGATAGAAGGATGGAATATTTCTACCATTACTTCACCACTTTAGAATGATTTTATTTGGATTCATGTTTCCATCTCTTTACATCACGTTGCTCCTCATGTGTTACTGGTACACTGACATAAAGTGCATTACAGGCGTGTAATTATAATCACTGATGCTGTTTTGTTTAGAAAAAATGTGACAAAACCATGTGGGGCTGTAAAAGCCTGTTTTCTTTTTCACATGCCATTTTTCACTAATTCAGTGTGTCAGCAGTACCGCGGGGCTGCAGATTGCCCAGCGAGTCACTGCTGTCAAACATGTCCGAGTGTCACCCCGAGGCCCCTGAGCACCAGCAGCTTTTAACTTACTAATGTCAGGGCGGCTTCCAATAACCCATTAGTATTTACAGTACATGGTGAGATGAGAGTTTATTCTTCATCAGCATCACAAACAAGCGCTTAACTGGTCAACGGTTTATTCACTGGCGCTTACATCAGTCCAAAGACCCGTCCAATTCAAATGTCCCAATTTCACAGATATTTGCTGTGTTTTCATATCATCTGCTCTGCAGGAAAGCGCCGAGCGCCAGTCAGTGTCCTGCAGAGATGCTGAGGTTATTCGCAGCAGAGTAGGAGGCATTGAAGGCGCGCTGCATCTCTAGTGCAATTCCAAGCAATCTTTTCAGCCAGCGATAAGTGGGAAGCTCAGGGGCTTTGGAGGGTATTTAGAAGTAGGACACACTGGTGCCAGCCGATGCCCCATCCCCTCCCTTCACACCACGCTCCCTTTTAACATCAGCCTAAGCATGCATCGACTCGAGAAGAAACACTGGCTGCATTGTTAAATGTGCTCCTTTAAGAGCATACTGTCAGCAAACAGGAGAGACACTGGCTCAGGAAAGGACTTTACTCACAGGAGAAAAAGCTCTTTGTTGCAGCCACAGTGATTCTCGGTGGATGAGGTGAATAATCCTGTCAACACAGAGCTCTGACTGCCAAAACACTGTGAATTATTATCCCATTATGTTTCCTTGGACTTCCAGGATTTTCATGTGTTGGCTGCTTCTGTTTCACTGGAAAGAGGAGACAGGCCAGCACATTAAACAGACAGGAGTTGGTTATATAAGAGATGGAGCTTTGCACTGTTACTGTTGTTTTATCTTATTGACCCAACTAGGAAAGCAACCCACACTGGCACTTAGCATACAGACTCACAGGCTTCAGCGTGACCCTGATAGTTCAGCCCATACCAGCGCCTCAGATAAAGGCTCCCATGGCGCAAGTGGAGACGGTGTTAAAAATGGTCATACATGATAAAGCGCCAGGAGAGCTCGTCCTAAAGCTGCGGAGGTGATATCCAGAGCATTCGGCCCGACTGTGCTATCTTAAGTGCACAGAGGAACAGAGAATAGTGGCCCGTAGACACCTCGCATGGAGGTTTAGCCGTTAAAGAGGAGAGATATACCGTGGGCCCCAGGGGCACTCAAGAGAGAGAAGAGAGTGTGACTCATGGACGGCAGAGAGAAGACAGGCAGGCGAGTTTTCTTCTGACCGCTGCAGCGCTCTAAACCTGCCAGCTGTCGGTGGTAGGCGAATGTGGGATTTTTGTCATTTACAGAAATGTCCTCGTCTCCTGCCACTCAAGGGGGAGTCAGTGTTTAACTGGGAGTGTGATTGCTGTAATTTTCTACTTTATTTCCATATCATCCGCTCCGTAGGATGGGAGAGAACTCCCTCCGTGTCCCGACTTGACATCATCCTAAACCCAGCCAGCTGACAGCCGCTCATGAGGGAGTGTGGGAGGTGAAGGTTGGCGTTGACGGTAATTTCCTCCTCTACCACCACTCAGGGTGTGTTAGTATGAAGGGGTGACCCAGGTGTGACAACAGCTGTAAGTCACCCCATAGCTGCTTCTACAGGAGCAAAGCTTCACCAACAAGTACCACAACACTGTGATCACATCTGTCTGTGTGAGTGGAAATGTTCTATTAAGACATTAGAGCATCTTTTCCCTGCATCCATTGTTCTTTTCTCCTCAAGTGCTCCCGTATTCATGTTTAAGACCACATACACTGATAAAAAATACCAAGTGCTGAATATGAATAAATGAATGGGGGGGGGGTATGAGGTCCCAGAGGACAAGATATTTTTCCGAGGATGGGATGCTTGAAATGAGATTCAATTATTTATCAGCAGGAAGCAGAAGAAAGGCTGATAAAAGAAATGAACGTGGAAGAAGAAGAGGAAAAGTAGTAAGAACAGCACCGATATATAATAAAGAAAACTCATAATAATAATAATAACAGGAAGTATAAATACCCCTTTGCTTCCAACAATGTATGGTAACGTAAGTGTAAATGAACACACATGAAGTAAAGACAGAGTAGCATATCCAGAAGCTTGTTTTTATTTTTGTCGAACACATCCGACAACTGGAAGCCCACTAAGAAAATCTGCCTCACGGCAACCGGAAGAGGGACGCAATCATCGGTGGGACATGGCGTGTACTGTACATTTGCTGTCCATAGATACACTGTATGAATGTGTGTGTGAACGGGTGAATGGCAACTGTACTGTTAAGTGAGTGGTCATCAAGACTAAAGAGGTGCTATATAAATACAGACCATTTAACATTTACTTTGACATTTTACTTTGGTCCATGTCCCATCCACAACATGGAGGAGGTCAGATTTATGACCTATACTGCCGCCAGCCACCAGGGGGCGAACAAGACGCTTTGGTTTCACTTTGGAGAAGCCTTCATGTCATCCATCTTTACAAACATTCAATGGGACTGACCAAATGACAGAATGATACTGCAAATAGCCACATTGCTAACATAGCTGAGAAGTAGATTTACTCATCTATTCAATTACCACACGTTACTGACATCCATTTACAGAAGAAATAACACAGTTGCAATTGTCAGTAAAACTGTTCTCCCTGCTAATGGCGCGCTAAAGCTTACACACACAACCGAGGGCCACTGGCAGCGAGCAGAGCCTTTGAACTGCCTGGCTTGGCTCATTTCTAGTATTTACACGCCAGTGGCTCCGAAAACCCATCTGGACCAACGTAGCGCGCTACTGTAGCACACATGCTACGGATGTAACGCCGACCGCCCATTGTGAGTCGACTGCCAAGAATCATCCAATCGAACTTTTAATAGCCTGAGCAACAAAGCAGAAAGGGATGCAGCACGAATGCTTCGGCTCCCACTGGGTGGCGGCGGTGGTGGGACTGGAGGGTTTTTAGTCCTTCAGCAACAATTAACTGTGTGTGTCAAAAATCCAGGCGGTCACCACAGCTCGGATAAACCCCAGCCCCCAACGTCACAAAGGGGAAGACAAACACCTGCACTGCGGGATGAGAGTTATTAGCGATTAATAGTGTGCTAGCTTCAGCCCATCAGAGCTTTGAACGCAGCTTAATTGCCTTTCCCTGCACAGCTATATGCTCATCATCGTTTTCTTTTTGTTTATGTCTCATCTACCCACCATATTCCCTCGTAAACATGCCAAACATAGCACTGAGAACTCACAACAATAAAACAGGTAATGTGCATCAAGCCAGCATGAATCGTTGTGTCTGACTTCCTCTGTGTGTGTGTGTGTGTGTGTGTGTGGGGGGGGGGGGGGGGGGGTTCCACCAACATTTCCCCTACAAGTTCTCGAGGCAATAAGACGGCGTGCGGTTATTGGATTGTTTTGCTTCACTTCCTCTTTTTTTTTTTTCATGGGAGGAGGAGACGGAACGATATCGCACAGCAGCACCTACACTGCACGGACATGAGACAATCTCCCTCCACAGCACTTGGCCTCTCTAATGGCTCAACACACCATGTTCACCTTTGTCTAACTGCCTACACAGTCAACTTGATAGTTTAGAAACATATAAGGCAATGTAAGTAGATGTATTTTAACCCTAACCTTCCGTACTTTTCAAACAGATACGTCCCACTCTTATAAATAATTCAGCTGACAGGGGCTCAGGCCTTTGGGATGGAGCTGCCAGTGTTTTCCCAGGCGGCCGAGCATATTTGCGGCCATCTGCCTCTCTCTGCGAGCGGCGCCTCCACGCTGCGCCAAGCTACCCACCCACCGGGTCCAGAGGCTGTGGGCGCTCTGCCCTCGAAGCCCCAGCACCTCTCTATCGTGTGGCCTCTTTGACATCTGCAGGCTGTGACTGGAACTGAGGTGAAATTAAGTCACTACATCAATTAAACGAGAAAGTGTGATTTCTGAGGTTTCTTGGCGTCTGCACAAGCAGAAGTTGATATGAGCTGCTTACTTGAATTTGTATGAAAAAGCAGTTTAAAGTAGATAGAAGAGCTGGAAATGGTACAAAAAAGAGAAGAGGGATGTAAACTGTAGTGTAAGAAGTGCATGGAGTCAAATAGGGGTCAGTCCTATTTTTAGATTAGATGACATAATAATTTCAAAGATTCATGAAGGAAGGTGAGGGACATATTGAAGAAAAATATAATTCTGATATTATCATAATATTATAGGCACAATGTGGGATGTAGCTCAGTGATAGAGCACAAGCGTTTGCATGTATGAGGCTTGGGTTCCATCTCTGGCATCTCTAGAAGTCTTTATCCTGACTTTCCTCCATGGGGATCAATAAAGAATTAGTTTATCTCTTAGAATAAAGTCGTTTTTTCAGAAGAAAGTCAATGTTACTAGAATGAAGCCCTTATTTAATTAGATATATAAAATAGTCATAATAAATTGAGTAAAATAAAAATAAATTGGGAAAGGAGAAACTGTCACTGGAGTTCTCTCCGTCTGGATCAAATCTGGCTAATTTCATTGTTTCTTGAGAAACTATGAAAATCCTTTGAATATCACACTCGAAATCTAAGATTTTCTTCCCGTTAAAGTGAACCCAATACAAGTAATATGTCACCTTTTGTGTGTATTGAGTAGTAGAATAATAAATAAATATGGTGATGAATAGACCAACTGATAGTGAGATTGCATTTGTGCAGCAATCCCAGCAATTAAATATCAAAGAGAAATACTGTGGCTCAAATTATTATTTCTTTCTATCTGAAATATACTTCTGCATATCTGCATTGTATCCTCAGCTTTCTCCATCAAAAGCTTTGGATGAATAAAATGTTCAAAGCAGCGAGTGCAGAAATATCCCGTCACTCTCGGAATCATCTGTCTGTTGTCGCTCCGTATGACTAAAACATGAAATGATGAATATTCCCTGCGGCGGCGGCCTGACAAGCAACAACGAGCCTGGTAAACGCGTGGCCTCCAGGCATGTTGTTACATAATGAAGATTGCACAGTTAAATCCATGAAGAAATCCATGAAGAAACCTAGTAATACACCCAGTTACACTGTGTTCTCTGTGTGCGGCAGCTTCTTAGAAAACACGGAGGATAATGACAATGCTGCATAAATGATGAACGCATTACCAAGCACGACATCAAACGCACCTGGACGCATCATCCAAATATTTTTGGACAGTAATGTGACGTCTGACATGAATCTAAGATTCAGAGAGAGATTTCTCTTGTGACTGTTCTAGCTCTAATTTGATTATTGATTATCATTCCTGGATTCCCGGCAGAGGCTTTAAGTGAGTCTCGCTGCTTCCCTAACAGGGGCAGTATATATTGTACAATGGACCAGTGAATTGTTGCTGTCGATGCACTTCCACTTCCCTTTGTGCTGCCAACTGCTGACGTGTGACACTCTGTTCATCGCACACAATCCCAGTCCGACGCGGCGCGAGAGATTTCTCAAGTCTCGAAGCACAAAGGAGGTCGTGACAGTTCCTCCACGTGAGCTGCGGATTGGAGGTGTCTTTCACAAAGATGGAGGTAGGAATTCTTCAGCATGTCACAGTACGCGGTGACAACACACTTAACAACACACGTAAAAAAGGGAGATTTAC
Source organism: Hippoglossus hippoglossus (assembly GCF_009819705.1). NCBI lineage: Eukaryota > Metazoa > Chordata > Actinopteri > Pleuronectiformes > Pleuronectidae > Hippoglossus > Hippoglossus hippoglossus. The sequence goes on from NC_047172.1 coordinate 14,699,042, forward strand.
CAACCGAAGCTGCCACTGTCAGCAATTATTTCACATCCTTATTGCCTTCCCCCCACTAATGTGTTTACATAGCTATGTGAACACACAACCATCAGGAGCGGGATGAAACAACAGATTTGGGACAGTGGGACGGGATCTGTCAACTGCCGCCGCACTTTTTACCATAATCAAGACGGCAGGCTGAGCAGCGCCAGTGGATCCCGTGGTTTAAATCTGATCAAAGGAAGCTTTTTCTTTTCTCTTTTTTGTCTTTTGAGTGGGCTGTCACAGCGCTGCAGCAGAAATAACAAGCTATTCGTCGGCCGAGGAGTAATAACCACCCCCTCATTGGCTGTTCCCAATCCGAGCCCTGGAGAATCAGCCACTTCCTCCCAAGCCCAACATCCACATAATTAGCCAGCAATGCTGCTCGACCTCTCCGATCAAATAGCAGCCATTGAAAGTGAGGTGCCATGGGGACAAGGTAATTACCCTTGACACTGAAAGGACCCCTCGCTGATGGGATTCAGAGCTTATTAAGTCATTGGAGGGATGAAGTTTGCCAGAGTTGTGATGGATACAGTGGGAGGACCAGGGGCGTTGCAACAGGGCAGGCAGAGTTCCTTGTGACGTAAAGCAGACGTTTGAAAGAGAAGCTTACTGACACATGAGTTTAACATGCGTGTGAGATACACACTGATATACAGTAGACCAGTGAACTGTCATCAGCCTGTCTGGAGGTCATTACTCCTCAGCAAATGTTTCTGCAGCCCCTTATAGCTTAAAAACTGCAGCACGCGCACGCGCACACACACACACACACACACACACAGACACACACAGTGAACCTTGCCTTTCTGTAGACGATCATATTGGGGGAGTCCTCCTCAGGATCAGTGGTGCCCGCGCCTCCCTGGTCTTTGGACCCCTCGGCCATGGTTTCACTCGGTCCTGTGAAAGAAACGGATGCAGCACGTGAACACAGCCCCCAACAACCCCTGGACAGTGGGGCGACACAAAATGACAATTTAATAAACATCAGTCAGCATCATCTATCTTTTATCCCCTGGCAGCCCAAAAAATCCCCCGGCCCTTTATCGACGTGACATTCAGCTGCTAAAATGTACGCTGCTGTCTCGGAGAGGAGGCGTCTGCCACAGTGGTCCCCAATTGTCCCAAAGGAGAAAACACAGGTACACACTGATGAATTTTGAATAATAACAAAGCTATGACGTGAAATCATGATCATAAAATACAACAGTGAAAATGTGTATTTATGTAGAACGTGAAGAATATGTGTTGTTTATTGAGTGTTAAAACTATTTGATATGACCTATTATTGTGGATAGGGTGGAACTGATGCAACAACTTGTTAAGCAGCTATATAGAAAACAAATGCAGAAATATTTTTAAAGTTTAAGTTTCACACAATTAATATTTTAAGTGAATAAAAGATTTTGTTCCATTCTACCTTTCTCACACTGAAATATAGAGATTGAATAGCATCTGTAACATCTGCACATGACTCAAAGTACAGGTCTGTTTGACGCATAAACAAACAACTCCATAAATGTTACCTGATCAATATTAACTTTAAAAGATAATGCTATAATATTATTGTAAAACCATTCATATTTTCATTTTACTGTTCTTATTGAGCCAGAAGCAAAGTTAAACAGTGAAAATTGTAATATTTCCAACATGTTGCAAAATCGGACTTCTTCCATTTAAACAAACATTGTGATATATCGATGATATGTTATCTTTCAATGGATGATTAGAGAACGGAGGTAAGTAGAATATACAGAAGTATGATGTGTTCTAGTCCAAATAGTCTTTGAGATAAATGGGAGGAATGCTATACGTGTTGCAACTGTCCCCACTCTTCCTATATTGTCTATATACAGTATTTTCTCTAGAGAGTGTCACCATTGGCCAGAACCAAATTCTGATCTGATAAGAAAAGTGGTGAACCACTGCAGTGAAGATGATGAGTCATGTTACATGAAACATGAAACAGACGTTGATAATGAATGAAACCTCGGTGGGTTGATGCCGATGGTCTAACCGTGCTTGATGCTGACCGCTGCGTTCTTTTTTTTTTTTACGTTGACTCCATTAACTGCAATCATACGATGGCTACCTCCGATCTGCACTCCCCACATAACCCCCCCACCCCCCACCTCAGGCTTCATAGTTTAAGAGCCGCTGTTAAAGGATTCATTTACAACCTCCACGCAGTCCTCATCACTTTCTCCCTCCCTCCCTCCCTGCCTCCCCCCCTCAGGAGAATTAATTCTGTGTAACTAAGGATTTCCGTACACTGACACTCACGCCCCCCCTCGGCCCCGTCTATCCTCAACCATTGAGGGCCCCTGCATGTGTAGTAAATGGGTTAAAGCTCTTGTTAGTCCTTTTATTCGTGAAGAGGAGAGAGGGGTGAAGGGGGGGATTACACAGTTCAACACATTCATAATTTTTTGGTACTCATGAAAGACAAAGTGCGAGAGGATAAAGCTACCAGGAAAGATAATAATAATAATAATCACACGGCTTGCTGGGCCTCACTATTCACATCAACAGCTTTTTGTGTTTTAGAAAAAAGAGCCGTGATGAGCTATTGAGGGGAGAGAGAGGATACAGACAGCCTTTCAGGAAAGGCACACATGAGGAGGCACAATATGAAATCTTCATACATTAACTGAATAGGTGGCACAGCATGCTGCCAAGGGCTGAACGCTGGCATTGCATCAGGAGAAGTTGAATTGCAGCCGTGCTACAAGTTTGAGCGACTGCAGATTAGAGAGGAAAATGAAAATTGAGCTAAAAGTAAGCGTGACGCCGGCTTGCACAACATGCAAGGTGGCTTCATCACTTCAATCTGTGACACCGCGGATACATGGTGATGCGCATGAGTGAATAAGTAATCATCCGCTCTCGCCTCACTGTTTGTTATCGCCACCAGAAGTGCGGTGTGCAGCACTCCCCATTGGCTGACACGTCTGTGCCCTTTTTAGAGCCTGAGCACATTAGACAGATAATCTTTGCGCGCGCCTCAAGGACCATATAGAGAGAGGCAGGAGACTATGGATTGCATAGCACCTGCTTAAAGAAAACAATAAAGGTCCAATAGGTCCCACCGCGGACAGGAAGCTGTAATTCCACACAACAACTTCCTCCCAAATAGAGCTTCTGAGGCATGCAAATCAAAGTGCACACAAGGCCCGTGCAAGATGTTAGAGTGAACCGGTGAGGATACGGACACTGACAGCTGCTGAAAGGCGGCTGGAGAGCAGCAACATGCCCTGATGTACAGTGCATCCCTGTGTCCCTGCACATGCACACTGCACATTTCAATTCACGAGGAGGTTGCACACACACACACACACACACACACAGATACTCGCAGGGCAGAACCCCCTGCAATGGCCCAAATAAACAAACCCCACAAGCGTCCATTCAACTGCAACAAACTGGCAAAGAGTTCACACACACACACACACACACACACACACACACAAACATGCACAAAGCAAAGCCGTGCTCCAGATCCACCCGAGAACCACACTGAGACTGTGGATCCCAGAGCCCTGTACTCACTCTCAGTAGGCGAGCAGCCCGGTGCAATGCAACATCTGTGACACCTGACAGTTGCCATAACTGAAGCCTTCATTACCTTAGAAACAAAATAACGCCTGGTCCACTCTGCTCCCCCGGCTGGCTCCCCCTTAGCAACAAGCAGCAGGCAGGTTCATGGTATAATTGGCAGGAGGGGAGAGAGAGAGAGAGTGAGGAGGGGATGAAGAAGAAGAAGAAGACAGGGGGGATGAAAGCAGTGAAGCAGCGAGAGAGAGAGAGAGAGAGAGAGAGAGAGAGAGAGAGAGAGAAACAGAGAGAGAGAGAAATAGAGAGAGAGAGAGAGAGAGTCTGGCTGGTCACTGCAGTATTCCTCTATTCCTCCTCCTTCTCTTCTTCTTCTTCTCTTTTCACCAGTCCTGCCTTGCCCCGGCAGTTCAGGAGATCCTCACATGTGCGCACCTCCTCGTTCATCCCCCCTCTCCCTCTGTCTGCATGTGCTCCAGTCTGAGTTAGAGCGAAACAGTTGAGAGAGGGAGGGAGGGAGAGAGAGAGAGAGAGAGAGAGAGAGAGAGAGAGAGAGAGAGAGAGGGAGGGATGATGTGCAATAGAGAGGGGTAGATCAAGTTGTGAAAGGAGGAGGGATGAAGGAACTAGAGAGAATATAAAGAGGAAAACAGAGGGAGGAGAAAGACAGGCACAGAGGGTGTGTGTGTGTTTGTGTGTGTGTGAGTGTGTGCGAGAGAGAGAGCGATAGAGAGAGCAGTGAATGCACAGTGGAGAGGAAAGGAGGACAGAGGGAGATGCACACTGCAGCAGCGCCCACTGATGCTGAAAATAAGAAACATTTCATTAGACGGATATTGAAATGCTAATTTAAAAACAAGTTAGTGTTACTGAGCACACACACACATGCACACTATAAATAAATGAGAGAAAACACTTTTTCAAGTTCCCATTCAAAGCTGCATGTGCAAGCAGCTTGTTTTCTTAAGCAGCCTCTGATCCCAACTTAGACAATTTCCCCCCACGACTTGTATTTGTGTTTCGGGAGCTTATATCTTTTAACGTCGCCATTAAATCCATCTCCGTGCTCGGGGATGGCAAACATGCTCTTATGTTTCCTCCACTCCTGCATGTCAATGTTCTCCTCCCTCCTTCTTTCCTCTCTCTTCATGGAAACTCTGGACTCACTCAAGCTTAAATGGCAACACAGACGAATGAAGCTTTTTTTTTTTTCCTGCAGTAAATGAGATCCCAAAAGCCCCCGAGGAAGATACTCCAGAAATACATGGCATGGCCAATTTGTGAATGCATGCATGCAGCATGAACACACATTGCACACAGCCCCCCCCCACACACACACACACAGACAGATGTTTGTGTTGACAGAACCAGTTCACCAGTCGTCAAAGAACTACACTGCATGTTCCTTTCTTCCAGCAGTGCATGTGTTGTTATCTTTGAGGAGGTCCAGGCTCTGTAAACCCCCCATTTTCACAGCTTTTGAAAAATATCTGAGGCGATTCAAATATTCTGCACACACACAGATAAGACCTTGAAAGCTGATTTTCTTTCTAAATCAAGCTGCGAGGCCCAATTCTCACTAATACAAGTACAAAATGTTGGCTTTTGTTTTTTTTTCTTCAGGCAAAAGGCAGATTAAAATTTGAGCGACTCAAAACTGCTGTTCTCTGTAAAAGTGGTAACCAAGGGAAACCGAGGTCACGGTTGGCGGTGGCGTGCCTATTAGAGTGTGAAACCATTCGTCGGCCCACGGTGCTTACTCCACACATTTCTCTCTTCTTTCAGCTGGAAAAGAGCAGGACTTCATATTATGTGCCCCCATCCCCCGATTATCAGAGCTCTGCTATCACAACTATACCTCTGTGCATCAACCATAAAGCAATATGATATCACCCCCCCTTCCCCCCCGGTTACAACCACTCGACCCACAGTGACGGCAGTGACCTGTGATCAGCATATCGTCCTGTCCCACGAGCTGCTCTGGCATTAAGGAGGGCCGTCATTAACAAGGTGACAGGCAGACAGACAGGGACTTCTCTAATCTGCTTTAAGGGGGCCAGCCACGCTATAATCTGCATTAATGCTAAATTATTGAACAGCCTGTTGATCAGCCACACCACGACCAGACAGAAACACCACCGGCCACACACACACACACACAGGACAGAGATCCGGCTGCATGCAAAGTGATTGAAAAGGCCTCGTGCGTCGTTATCAGCTGAACAAACACATACAGTGAGGCGGAGGTTGCATCTGAGCATGTGTAGATGCACAGGAGATTATTTAAAGGGCAAATTCATGATCTTTGAAGTCGGCTTTAGAACGACGTGTACAAGCCCAACATGTGTGATGAAAGATGCATCGGTTGCACTAACGTTCCTCTTTCTCTCCCCATCGGGCGTCCTTATGCCGTCCTGACGCAACTCCAATATGGGAGATGGGGAGGTCAAATCTGTCGAAAATGTGTTCAGGAGTTCAGCTGAGTTTGATGTGCTTCCCCAGTTGTATTGGTATTGAATACAAACACAATCTGTGATGTACCTATTCAAAATATTAAGTTTTTTGTTTCCAAAGATGTGAAATGTGTTGCTGTAAAGTCACAGCATGCAAACTGTTGCTGTGAGTACATTTCATGTTAAATGATGGAGTTTTTACAATGAAAATAAAGAGACGATTCTATTGTTGTGTGTAACTCTACCTTTTTTTCCTTTATCGCCAATGATCCTACGCATAGCTTTCTAAAAGAGTTCAATTCCAGCTCAGCGGACTGAACCAAATGGCACAGATGCTTATTACTCGCTGATCACACATTATAATGTCTTATAATTTACATGTGTAAAGAGATACATTCTATAACAAAATGTGCAGATCAACATACAAACAGTTGAATTAAATCGGTAATTTCCAGTAACAGTCTTATTCGTCCCAAATTCCAGTTTGGCAAAGAAAGTGCAAAGAAAAAGAAAATCCTGGATCCGCAACAAAATTTAATTGGTTTCTTCCTAGTGTCATGTTACACCCCTCCAGGATATGTCATGGGAATTGAATGAGTAGTTTCCGCGTAATCCTGCCAACAAACAAATAAACAAACAAGCGCAGACAAAAACATAACCCTCTAGGCGGAGGTGATAAACTCCAGATGTTCCTTCAGGTCCCTTTAGGCCGAGTCTGTGGTGTTGGTGCAACATTTCACCATCATGGCAGGATTTTAAATTGTCCAGTACTTTAATGACCCATTAACTTAGCATTACTTTGTGTTTAGTGCAAACTAGAAAAATATTGCAGGCTAAAACCCTGAGCTAAGATTGGGAATGTGCTCCATATTAAATGTTAAATCACATTAACTCTTAGCACTGACGTTATCTCATAGCACCTCCGTGCCAAACTACAGCCTCACAGATCTTCATAAACATTTTTACTTGCTGTTCATCCTCCGCTGCAGCTCATCAAGGAAACAGAGGAAAAACCGAAGAGAGAAAAGTTATTAAAAAAAATATTCCAATCAAGAAATCCAGTCGTTTCCTCAGACTGCAGCCTCATTAGCTTCAACTTGAGAAATGTATTTTTGCTCAGAACTGGAATATAGATGAATTTGTCTCCTCCACTGGAAGTTCATTACGAAGAGATCACTACATGGCCAATATGGACATGAGGTTACAACCACACAACAATGTGCATGTGCCAATATTCAGAACATTGGCATAGGTGCGAGGGGGTCCACACTTTTCCCCCACTGCTTTAAAGGAAATGTTGAATAACCTAGTGTTGCAAAAACAGACTACGATACTTGAAATTCAGAAAAAAATCACACTGCACTCTCTTGGATCCCCTCCATTATCAAATGACTCACCCAGCCACCTCCGATGGCCCCCAAGCAGTTTTAATACTTATATTACTTTCCTGTTTTTCTCATTTCGTCTTTGTTATTGACAACACAGCACACTGAGGTCACTCGGCGAGGCAAAGTGTAATTCAACAAAATATCTTTAATAGATATAAACATTTGTACACATCACAGCTCAATGGAAACAGAATTACATGCTGTCACACATGTTAAGAATAAAGGTGCAGGGATGATCTGCTGTGCTAGAGGCCAGAGACTCTTCTCCTCCGAGTCAGGCTCCCTCGATATATCCCCTGTTTATCTTTTTCATATAGCTCCCGTCACGCTCCACGAAATCCAAGCCAATAAAGCAGAAATACATCAAAAATAATAATCTTGGTGCAAATTCTGATGAATATCAAACTCTCCTTATATACAGTTGCACAGTATCCGAGTACAAAAGGAAACAGTTACAGTATGAGGTTTAAATAAGGACTTTCTCTGGTCATAAATCCAGACTGGGCTTACAAGCAGATTCACGCACTACAGAAACCTGTAGCTGGAATTTCAGGATTCAAGCAATATCTTATTTATTTACTGAACCGTACCGATTTTAATCTACTGAGAGAGAGTTAGGGATCAGATTGAGGCCTTGTAGCATGCGATGGATGGAGGAGGGGGGGGTTTATTCCATGTAGCATTTTACATGTTGTCAGCTCTATTGCACTGCAGCAGGCAAGGCTGGAAATAAGCTGTGTGGATATAAATATAATTCTTATTTTGGATCACGTTTTTTTTTTATGTTGAAACACTTTTGGTTTAAATGTTATATATTCTCTCAAACTATTAGAAGTACATGCAGAACTCTGACTGCATGTGAGTGTTTTTCTTTAATTGGCCGTCATTTGAATCATAAATACTCTTTACATACAGTCTCATATCGAGGGAAGGAGCGAGAACATGAGTGTAAACATCATATATTTACAAAACTCTGAATAAGTGACATTGAACTGTAAATTTCTCCATTTAAGGATGGCACCCATATTTTTCAGTTTTACAATATACGTTTTCATCAGCTTGTGACCAGTAGTCCTGTACAAGTTCAACTTGCTTTTAACCCTCGAGAAATCATACATGTGATACACTTGTACAATCTTTGTTATATAGGTAAAACAGACAGGCACTTGACCTTACAGTGTTTACGTTATGTGCTATGCAAAAAGTCTCTCTGTCTGCGTCTACCTAGCCACCCTGCTACGGTTAAAGCATCTCGTATAGCTTCTCTTCTTTTGGTTAGTAATAAAAAAAATAATCATCAGTGCTGTTACCAATGAAATGTGAAAATTAGAGGATGTCTAAACAGCGATTCATTTACAACACACGGTCATGTAATTCTTGGAAAGTGTCAACCTCTATCAGGGGAATACGGGGCCATTTTCACCAACGCGTGCATAAGTGGAACAAATTTCAAACTGTGTTGGAGCTTTTTAATTGGAAATCTGTTCACTTGTAATTAGCTGCGCAGCTAAACGGGGACAGTAACTTTAAATCCCTTTGGGTTAGTTTCGACATCTTGCTCTCTCTGGCATGCAGGGAAACCAACAATCCATTAGATCGGACACAAAGCGCCATATAAAGTTTTGTGAAATCTTAAGGAAAGGGGTGCATGCTGATCAAAACTGTTACACAGTTGGACCACAGCTCTTTTTCTGTATTCCCTGTGTCTTTGCTTGTAATGATTCTTGGTCTTTCATGCTGATTATACCACAGATGCACAAGGCTGAAGAAGGATGGCATGTGTGTTCATGTCCGTGTTGGCACTGGTTTGTAAAAGCCCAAGAGAAACAGCTCATGTTATGAGTTTTGGTCCTTGAAGAAACATTAAGTGTGCAAAGTACTGAACGACCAGGATGCAGATCAGCTTGAGTAGTGGTCAAACTCCTAATACCAAGCAGTCAGCGGCTGTACGTGTCAGTTCATGTCGATGGTGTTGAAGACCCACTCTGTGAACTTCTTGAGCTTGGCTGACGCGCTGTAGGACTCCTCCAGGAGGCGCTGGTTGTCCTCTCGCAGACTCTGGATCTGAGCTTGCAGTGACACCTTAGCATCTTTCTCCTGATGGTGACACAGAGTTTTTTAGGAACTTTAATGTATTTGTTACGAGCACCTCATGATGACTGATGCACCCAGAAGGTACCAAACACAGGAAGAAAACCACATGTGAAACTTCTGATCTGAAATCTGAAAAAATTTTGTTTCTCAACTTACTCTATCTTTTTACAGATTGAAGAGGCAACAATACACAGAAGTATCATCCATCCTATAAATCACTTCTTAAAACACATCTTTTTAAAAGAGTCTTTTATTAATTTTGGCACAGTGTTTGATTGTCAACATGTCTTACCTGTATAATAATTAATTGGGGGTTTTTTTATCGTTGGAGCCTTTATTCCTTTTATTCGTCTTTGTTTGTTATCTATTGTTATTTTTTTTAATGTTGGGTGATTTATTCCATCTTATTTTCTGTATTATTTTAATTACCTGAATTTATTTGCCTTAGTCCTGAAATGTTCTAATCCTTGTTTATTCATGTAAAGCACTTTGTCACTTTGTTATGAAAAGTGTTGCATAAATAAAGTGTATTATTATCTGTTAGTATATAATTATTCTCACTCAAAACCTGAGAATACATTTTCTGATTATATACCATTTGCATATTTTATGGAATGTCGCCATAGTAGAAACATCCACATTGTTCAGTTTAAATTTCAGATAGAAAGTGGTTTGTGCTGCGCTGGCCACTGGGCCCAGAGCAAAGTGTTTAACAGGATCTACGTTACTGAAAACTATTCCTCTTACTTTAATAGGTCTGTAGAGCTACTGTGGAGAACACATAATAAACCGAAGATATGTTTACACACGTTTCCCACCTACAACAAGATACCTGACTGTTAAAACTCAACTGACAGTTGACCCATGGTTAATGTTTAGCTGGCGCGGTTAGAGCTCAACCATTGTCGTGTTGTATCTCAAAGGGCCAATACACTGATTGGATATTGATGGCTTCTATAGTGGCTTTAGTGGCTTTGCAAATGCTTTACAAACATTCAACTGAAGCACAGCACACCTTCTTCAGGTCCTCCTGCAGGGCCTTCACCATTGACTCCAGCTGGCCGACCTTCCCCATCATACAGGCTGGAATCTCTCTGTGAAGGGGGAGAAAGAAGACATGAGCCGAGACACACACTGATACTTCAAAGCAAAGCACTGGTCCAAGGACTGGTCTTCTATACTGTGTAAAGGTTACCAGTTCAACCAAAGAGCCTGCTATTTATTAATGATATTTCACTTGTATATGCTCCACCAGAGAGGAGGATGACAAAGTGGTATGAGCTTATTGAAGGGAAATCGAGACACTGAAGCATTAAGAGGAAACAGTTTTACCCGGGCGAGGGTTGTCTCAGTGGGGCTGCCTGAGGTTCAGCCTGCTGGGGGCTGGTGGCTGCAGCACTGTCAGCCATGGAGTTCTCCTCCTGGGCTGCTAGGTAGACCAACCTCTGCTCTGAATAGGAAACAGTCAAACACATCATTAGACCTGGAGAGAGAACAAAAATGGACCAACAGTGCCCTCCTCTGGCCAGAATAAACAGATGGGTGATAGTAGTAATTAACCTTTACTCCAAATGATTTCCAAGAGGAAATGAAAACAATGTGAGCATACCCTCGAAGGCCTTGGCAGCATCCACCAGGTGGGCCCAGTCCAGCGGACCATCTGCCCCATTGTCTGGCAGGGGCATGAGGGCCGGGTCCTGCAGCTGCTGCCTCTTCTTCTCCAGCTCCAGCTCTGAGGTCTCTGTGGCTGACAGGTCTCCTGGGAAGGAGAAACAGAAAAGTAAATACATTGAGACATTTTGCTACCAATGCTAACGCTACATTAGTAATTGAGAATGTGATAAAAGCCAATCAGCCTTTGGAAGCTTTGTGTACAACTGTCATTATTGCAGGGATAAATATCATATTACAAATCCCCAGAACTTTATAATATTTATTACACCCACAAACAACTTATGTATCACCCTCCCTCCTCTATGACCAGCTATCAAGTAAGACAATAAGAATGAGCATTATATTCACCCAGGGATTTGTGTGACACTCGCCGGGTTGGTCCTTGGCGAGAGGTGGGTGAGCGTGGAATGGTGGAGCAGCTGAACAGAAGGTCAGTGGGCGTGTCACGTTGTCCACTGGAGGATGGCTCCCTCTGCCCGCTGTAGATGCTCTCATCCGACAGAGTTCTCTGCAGGGAGCGACGACTGGGTGGCGGACCCGGAAACAACGGCTGCGGATATGGACAGAAACGGACAAGAAACGACAGGTCTGAGGTGAGACAGACTGATAATGAATTAAAAATGAAAATATAATTGAGTTGTCTACGTAGCCCCCGGCAACTGCAGAAGTACCTCCGGCGGTACAAGTTCTCCTGGTCAAGATTCACTCCACCATGTTGCTATTATACATGTGGTTTTTTAAACAGGAGTAAACCCGCTTACTAAAGGCGATTGACTCCTTTATCATTGCCAATAGAGTTTGTTTTTTTGTTTGTTTTTCCATGGTCAATATTATGAATGCATCAAAAACCACTGCTCATGCCAGTGTTGCATTTTGCAAGATACAACAAACAAAAAAAATCACTGTTGCATGTTGTTCCCAAGATGTAAAAAAACAATAAATACACAAACATTCATTGCTCATTGTCACTAATGCCCTGAAGTTCAGTGTGTCATAACGTTGTGCGAGAAGAGGTGCAGCGTCAGTGTCTAGACTGCCAAAATAAGTCTAGACACTGACTCGGGAGAGAATGTCATTTGCCGATTTCAGACAAAAGCCAGATGTTAGTGGCTGTTTTAACTAGTGGAAAGGAAGCTGGAGTTACAAGCACCGGTAAAGACAATGAGGCCGCAGCTTTTCTCAGTACCTTCTCATCACTTGTAGTTGGTGGAGGGCTGTCAAGTGTGATGAGCTTCTTCAAGTCTTCTTCAAGGCTGGACTTGGCGGTGTGCCGCTGAGGCGACTGGGAGCCCCGGAGATTGGCCCTGAGCTGTGGTTGGCCGCCCAGAAGACCATCACTCTGGTGCCGTCTGGAGAGGAAAGCGAAACTTTACTCAGACAAAGACCTCTTGTATCCAAATAACACACATTTTATATATATATATATATATATATATATATATATATAAATAAAAATCAGGAATCTTTGTTATGTTTTTGTGCGAATGCACAATCTGGACTGATTAAAACAATCTCATTATACTCTGTGCTATGACAATAGAGAGATACTAGAGTTTAAAGTTTAAAGGAGGGGATAAACATTTTAAAAAGACATTACTGCGACTAGAAGTCAAAATTGGGAAATTTTGTAAATGTACAATTTCCAATAACATGACACATGATTGCTTCATCAGGAACAACTGTGGTTTGTTGAACAGCTGCACAGTGTGAGCACAGTGGCCGTCATCAACCACAAATCATTTTTTGATCTTTGACTCGTACACAAAAGACATATGTTGCCTCAAATGAATAAAAAGAGGATGTTTGTTTCTTCACTCTTTCCTGGTAATCAAACATATTGTTGTAAAAAAAAAAAAAAAAGTACAATACACAGCTTCACCACATGATGGCAGTGTTGACCGAATGTGGAAAAGCATCAACACAAGCTGAGCAGTCATTGGGACAAAATGTGACAAAATCTTTAAATCTTTAAAATACAGTTTTAACCATTCACAGAGGAAGAGTAAAAACGTACTTGCGTGTGTTGCCAAAGTCCACAGAGTTGACGGTTCCGCCTGGTTTCCTCCAGCCAATCAGGTACTTCGAGGTCGCTCCTTGACGGGGGTAGAAACTCTTGGTCCCTGGAGACTGGGGGTTCTGGGACGTAGATGAAGTGCCTGCCTCAGCCGTCTCGTCCTGTGGTGACTCGGGGCTGCAGCCGTGACCCATCGGGCTCCCTGAGTGGCCAGAACTGGAGGCGACATGAGACAAGAGAAAAGCAAGGCGTCACAGACTTTGATATTCATGTAATGGGAAAACACACAAGCAGAAGTGGCGGCACAGTCTGTCAGGAGTTCTCTTGTTACATTTTAATTTTGCCTCAGCTTATTTCATATGGTTGAAGAAATATTCATTAATTTGACTAGAAATTAATTTCTTTTAAAAAAGAAAAAATATATTAACAGTTGCATTAAGACTGTCAGAACAGTCAGATTATCTTACCACATGTTCAATCACTTCATCTGCTACTTCTGCAAGTACGATCAACCAATTAATTCATAAATAAAAAATAGGGCACAATGTCCTTGCACTTCCTTCTCAGCGCCTTCAAATAACATTTCCCCGAAGTTTGACATAAAAGCTTGAATTTTCAAACAGCATGTTTTATGTCTGTGTGTATGCACAATACATAGCAGCCGACATACAGGTTTGGTGGAGAAGAGTTATTTCTGGCGGAGTGAAGGAGAGAGGGAAAGAAAGCTTTGGTTGACTCAAAGGATGTGGGATTTAGAAAAGAGGGAGAACGGAGCTGAGCTCAGTCTGCATTTTCTAGCAACTTCAAGCACCTATTTCTATCACTGATACCAGGAAATGGAGATGCATACAAATGCAAAACACACACACACGTGCACACACCCACACAGTTATTCAAATCTTCCTCTCCCTTTGTTATTGCCACACAACAGAGCCCTGGACTTTTCCATCTGCTCCAGTGCAGGATATATCTGGACTACAATGAATCACTGTCTGTTTAATTAAACATTGATGCGAGGACACAAATTCCTCAGCTTCCTGCAGAGCTGAGAGTAACAGAACAGCAGCACACCTGGAGTGGGAGGTGGCATCATTCAGGCTGTTGGAGCCATCGTCAGGAACGAGTGGAAACGCTGTCGGGCTCTTCGCTGGGACGTCGCTGCCGCCGACGGCAACAAGAGAGTCTGGATTCGGAGGTGAACTGTCAGTTACCCTCTGGCTGCCTGCTGTGTCATCCTGCCATGGGATTTTGTCCTTAGCCCTGAAGGCACCTGTGGAGGAGGAAGTGCTGCTCTGGGTGGCGGTGAAGGAGGTGGCGTCGATGCCACTGTCAGTGGAGGCGCCCTGGAGGTAGCCGTTCAGCTCTAGATCGCTCCGTACTCCTGAACGTGAGCTGACTTCGTACCATTTCTCATCGCTGTGGGCTGAGCTGGAGGCGTTGCTTGAGAGCGTGTTGCTGCTCGACTGGCTGGATGAATATGGAGCATCCAACTATTGACAGATGAGAAGTCAAACAGTCATTTTCAAACTTAAAAACATAGTTTCCTGATGTTTTACCGTAAATATTCCCAGAACTGGTTTTCCAGAGTGTCTCTTCTGTCTCTCTTCGATGACTGAGAACCTAAGATTACCACTGCAGTGCTAGGAAACATTTTAATGACTGTCCTTGGTGCAGGGTTGATATACACTTACTGTAGCTCTTACAAGGGAAGGAAATTACATGTGGTGCTTGTTGATTCCAGCTCACCTTAGTGCTTTTGTTTGGAGACATGTGGCTGCTCTGCTCTGCCAGCTGCAGTCGAGGAATCACCACCTTGGGAACCCCAGTGTCTGCAGGAAGCAAAGACACAACAAAGATAAGGGACATTATTATAGAAGCTATGTTTTGTTCGATCCTATCGCTAATAGTTCCTCCTACCTGCATTGGCTTTGTCTCCCTGTCTGCTCGCATCAACCTCCCCTGTTCGGGACCATCCGACGCCAGTGCTTGAGCAAACTTTGATCCCATTGGCACCGTCACCTGCTGCCTGCCGCGCAGATGACACAGGGGACTGGATGTTGTTGTTATTAAACCTAGAGTGAGGATGAAGAAGGTCACTTGCAGGAAGTGCAGCAGGCCAATTTTGTATGAGGTGTATAACCACTTGCCACGGAAAGAAAAACGTACCCATCAGGCGCAGACTTCTGCCTCCAGTTGGTGGAGCTCATGGTGTCGGGGTAGGAGAGGTTTGAGGGGGAGTTTGTGTTGTGCAGTGTGCGACCCATCACGATGGAGCAGGCCAGAGCGTAGTTGTCGTTCCCTGGTGAGTATCTGTGAGGACACATGGATTTCATTCAAGACGAATACTGCTGCCAGACAGCTTTGAGTTCAGAGACTGCAGGTTTCATAAGAGCATAGTATCTATTTTGCAAACCTTTTGGGGTTGAGTGGCCGACCGTCGCTGGACACACTCCGAGGAATAACAGCAGAGTTACGGTCACTGAGGTCTGGGGGCGGGGCCTTGATCAGCGTTCCCCCTGTGCCAGCGGCGCGTGTTTGAGGGCTGGATGAGGTGCGAGGCCACTTAGTGTTGTTGTTGGTGGTCGGCCGGAAGGGGAACTTTAACTCATAGGGCATTCCCTCCTTGTGGTTCTTGTAGTCCACTAGTGGCATGTGGTAGATTTCTGAGCAGCCTCTGTTGCCAGATGAAAGGTTCATGGTCAGAATACGACAGTGTCAAACTTAAAAAACTACAAACAGCTGCAATAACTGCAGTCTCTCTTTTAGCTATAGATACTAGATATAGAACTATATAGATGTTTTCTGACAAGCTCCGGCCAGCTCCCAAGTAAAAGCTCGTGAAAAAACAACAGGAGATTCTCTGGGTTAACAGTGAGCGAATCGGCATGCTGATGTTTTTTACTCACAACGGATGCAGAACTGAAAAAAAGCCCCAAAATAATACAAATAGCTCAGGATTAAAAAGAGATGTCATGCAAGTAAAGGAAGCCGTTGAACTTGGAGAGATGAGAGTTTTTGGTGATAAGGCCAACGCTGGTGTTGATGTGCTGTAAACAAAAACACGTTTTCTCTGCAGCTAAATGTATACGTTGCCTCCTGCATGTTGTGCCGCCCCTCACCTGAATGCTCCAGTGAATTATGTGTTGTTGTAAATGCGTCTGGAAGGAAAATCTACAGCGGTGTTGCTTTTTTGCGAAAGGCAAAGTCCAGAGAAAGTCCAGACCCCATTGTCTGGGCTTTCTCCGGAGGTCATGTCTGAAAACAGCTTGTTAACTGTACCTGCGCGGTGTGGAGTCCTCATGTGGAGGAATGATGACCACCTTCACGGTGACGGAGGTGCGGAGCAGGTCGATCATTTGCTCGTGAGACAGCGAGGCAACCGACACCTTGCAAATCTCAACCAGGCGGCTGCCCTGCCTCAGCCCAGCCTGCCAGGCGTAACCATAGGGCTCCACTTCCGCTACAATGCCCTCGAAGTTGACGTGAAAGCCCAGCTGGCCCAGAGCGTTGCGGCGCAGGGTCATCTCTGTGGTCTGACATCCCTTGGTCAACAGCTGCAGAACAGAAAGAGAGAAGGAGTGGTGGAGGAGCGGAAGAATTGCACAATGCAACCAAGTTAGAATCTTTTGCAGGTAAACTAAAATACTGTCTTCCATTCAAGACGCATCTCATTACAGTTGCTCCATTCCCAGAAAGGCTAAAGCACAAATTTCAATTAATACAAGCACTTTAAATTTAAATCTGTATACTCCCCTGATACCTAACCATTTTCAGACATCCTGTCTATCCCTTCCTCTCACTAAGGGAAATTAAATAGTGGTAAATAGTGTTTAGCAAAGCCCAGGACTGTTCTGATGCATGTCAAGATGCCCACAACAAAGGCCATGAAAAACAAAACACTAACACATTCCTGCATTCTAAAGAAAAGCACGTGTCAGTACTGGTCGCAGGCAACAGAGATGTCTTAACTTTGTTTACCATCAATTAGAAGGTGAGTGAAGTCTGAGGAGTGATTTAAATAACCCACCAAAGAGCGCGGACCTACCTACATCACGTTAAAAACCTCAGTAATGATATCACATCACCAAATGACTATGTATTATGCTTTAGCGTGACTTGTAATCACAGAGTCAACAAAACGGCTGTGGTTTTTTGGTGACTGTATAATTTGAGGCGTCGCCCTTATGTGGCTATAATAACACCAACAATACTTATGTTTTTCCATTCCACTGTTGTCGGGGGGGGGGGGGGGGGGGGGGCAGAACCTGTGGTAGCCTTCAGTTGTCAGAAAAACTCAAAAGGAGTTTAGTTTGTCCAGTTTGGACTACTGTAAAAAAACATATCGGCCTCCGTAAAGAGGACCCGCTCCTGATGAAGTATTATCGAAATAAATATCTAGATGTTATTAACTTAAATGTGGTTTAATAAGAGGACTGTTGGGCCTTGGTGGAGATATGCACTCTATTGTCATTCTGGTGAGTCATTGTAATTTATTTTGCTGATCTTTCAAGGTGACTGTTCAAAATATAAGCATGACAATAAAAGTAGTAGTTATTAGTCCAAGATAAAAGGATTTATGTGCGTGTGTTCCTTACAAGCAGTTTGTCAGACACAGGGTGTTTAGCTCAGCGTGACCTTTGATCACTGCAGCAGATGGTGTGTGTGTGTTACTGTGATGCACCATCACAGACAGTGGTGAAGCCCCACTGACCTCCAGTCTTTTGACAACCTCTCCGAAGTCTTCTGTGTTGTTGTTGATCGAGCGCAGTGACACACTCTCACCACGCTCGTAGTAGATCTTCATGGAGGCGGGGCTCCCCGTTGACCAACCAATCACATCCCGTGTGGCACAGTTAAAAACCACCGCTTTGGCCTCCTGATCCAACAGGATGATGAAGTCATTGGAGATGGCCAATAGGCACTCGCGTTCAGCACCAGCCACCTGATCTTCAGCATGCACCTGCCAGGTCACCGCCCCAAGACTCCGAAGCTCCCCCCCACTGTACGGACGCACCTTCTCCCGCCGTTTGTGTGCCAGGGAGATGAAGGGGAACTTTCCAGTGGGCTCCAGCGGCGTGGTGGTCACGTGGCGCTCCGCCAAGTCGCGCAGGTACTCCTGCCGTGTGCGTGTTGCCATGGCACCAAACTTATCAGACTTGTGGGCAGCGTTTTCAGCGTTGATGACTTTGGCCAACAGGAAATCCCTGAAGACTGTTGACTTGGGGAAAGTCACACCTTTGGGGATTGGCGGGCCGAAGATGGGAACGTCCTGGGAACGGGTAACGGCCACACTGCAGAGGGAGAAGAAGAGAGGAAGATTGTGAGGTCACTGCTGCAATAATCTATAAAACTATAAAAGTACTTTAAAAGTGGTAAAGCAGTTTTGTTGTTCTATAATTTCATAATACAACAAACCCCAACCCATAAAATAATATACAGCAAAAAATAATAAAATAGAACTTTAATTAAATCTCAAATGAGATACATGAATTATGCAAAGACAAAAACAAATGTGCATATTCCTATAACCAAGAAATAATCTGGTGTGATATGTTGCCAGTACAAACAGCACATGTGGGCTCATAAAAACGCAAAGTGGAGACATCTTTACGTGGGTTCCCTGAGGTATTGTTGCCTGTGACCCGATTTATTGTGAGCATAAAGGAGGGCGTTAAAATACCTACGGGCAAGGCTCTCCTCGTGTTACCATCTACTGCTCCTATTCCATTTGCACACAATGACTGTCCTCGAGTTGCATTACTATGAATTAGTAAACAGGTGTAGGAAGTGCTGTCTCATACCTGTTGTTCATAAGAAACTGGGCTCAAAGTTGAACTAATTCAACAAAGTGCAGTTTTAAAACTTATTGGGATTAAATTTCCATTTGGATTGTTCAAGCTTCAGGTTTATTCCTACTCTGGGTGCATGAGGCCTCATGTTAATTTGACGGTTATATAGAGGGTATATATGTATACATACAGTCAGGGGCATATACGCTAAAAGCCAATGAGACTGTGAAAGCCGAGACATGGCCTTGGATAAGCTGATGTGACAGTCCTGACAAGTCGCCTTCCAGTCCATTAAACAGATAACACAGCCATTGCCTGTAGCAGAAATGTTGCAAACCATGCCTGACTACACCCGGCGTATAAATACTATACATCCAGTCACAGTTGACAAGCCAGCTCCCAGTGCTGACACCCTGCCACTCTCTGCTACATCATGGTATGGAGAAGCAGTGCTACGGCCAGAGCTGGCGAGCACAGAGAGCCTACATTTCCCAAACAAAGATCTAGTTATGCAATCTGCCTCGTTGGCCCCGTGTGACTTTAAGGCAGCGGTTGAAAGCAGCAGATTAGCACCCCGCTGGCCCAGGGCCACTTACTCCGCTAATGCTTTGGCCTGGCTCAATATGACCTGAGCATCATCCAAATCTCAGCAGCAGGCCACAACTGGCTATTAATAACCAGATGACTCAACAAATCATAACGTATACTTTATTAAGAGATAAGAGAAGACAGTGCATTACCGACATGGTGTTACACAAGATATAAAAACAAAGCCATGTTAAATGATGCCAAAAATAAAAAACAAACACCTCTTCAAGCTGGTGTGCGTGTAAGAATCTGTGATGAGTGTGATGTGTGTTTTCATGTTTACAAAAACTCCACAGACAAATCACTGCATTAGCTGCTCAGCATGTTTTAATGAAACTGACAAAACATACAACAATAACTTACCTCAGGGTTTCAGCAAAAATTAACTACACTCTTCAGAGTACTGAAGCAAAATATCCAGAATGTTTGCTGTAATCAGTTCAAGGCGACCAAAGTATTTGCTACGTCAACGTTAACTCGATTCTGTTCTTCAGCTACAATTTCAACCTCGAGACACATCACACAGCAGAGTGGCAATCCTTGTAGCTGTTCCCCTTCTCTTGTCCTGACACAGGATTGTTTCCAAGCCACCAGGGGAAAGCATCCAGGGAAACACTTGCGACAGCCTGGAGTGAAGTCTTGACATATGGCACCTCAATCCACAGAACATGAGATGAAGCCAAAGGCAGAGAGTGTGGGAGTTGAGTCTGGGTGGGTTGGCTACCATTCGATTGTCCTCAAGGACTCTGCGTCTCGCGCCTCTCCATTTCATCAATAAGACAAATCAGGAGAACAGGCATGTTTCTTCTTTCTCTTTTCCCAGAGTGCAAACCAGAAGATGCTTCCTTCAGGCAAAAAAAAGGGGAGCTAATAGACAGCGTTCCCTTCTCGATGGGATGGAGTAGCTGGTCATAAAAAATATAAGTAACTTGCCAGAGAAAAAAAAGAAGAAGTAAATTAGCCCAAATGTGATGCGGGCCTGTGCTGAGAAACTCACCCGTCTGCTCCCGAGCTGGACTCTCTGAGCTCTGAGGGACTCAGCTCTCAAAAATTTCCCCCGCTCACATGCTTGTCCGACTGAAGAGAGCACTTTGTGTGCATGGCGCTAACTCCTTCAGACCACTCCGGCTCACGCTGCCCAAAGGCAAAGTGGCAAGCAGGGAGAGGACATGGAGGAGGAGGAGGAGGAAAAGGGGGTGGGTGGTGGGGGGTGGGTTGCTTGTATTATACGAGTGTGTGAAGGACCGAGCATTTGAGTGAATTAGTGTGCAAAGGAGAAAGTGTGTGTGTGTGTAACTTTTGTGCAAGTGAGCATGAGAAAGAGGTAAAAGTAGAAACAGGAGTAGAAGAGTGAGAGGGAGCATCAATGTGTAAATAATATCTGTGTATGCGGAGCACAGGAAGTGTGTGTGCGGTGGGGTAGCGATGCAGAAGTGTGATTGCCACACAGAGTTGCAGTCTGATCATCACGAGGCCAAGAATGATCCAGCGGAGGAGAAGGGGAGGAGGAGAATTCACATCAGTTTGACAGCCACTGTTGGGGCAATCGCTTCTATTTGATCACATTCTCATGAAGACACACAGTTGACATGACCATACACAGTCCAGAAACCCTGGACGGAGGTCACACAGCAGGCTTTTATGTTTGACCCATGCCTTCCAGTCAATGCTTTTGTCTTAATGCTTGCCACCTGCATGAAACTAACGCCGCTGGTAAAACTCAGAGTGGTGAGGAGCTTTTACAGGAGAACTGAGACAGGAATTGAAGGAGTTTGTGTATTTCAAGGTCTTGTTCACAAGTGAGGACAGTCAGATTAGTGTAAAGTCTGAAGTATTGCTGTTGTTGTACCGAACCATTGTGATGAAGGGGGAACTGAGTTGCAAAACAAAGCTTTCAATTTACCAGTCGACCCTCATGATCATGAGCTCTGGATGGTGACCGAAAGGACGAAATCGCGGTTGCAAGCAGCTTAATTGAGTTTTCTCCAACAAGTGGCTGGGCTAAGCCTTAGAGATCACTTCAAATCCAAAAATGGCAGTCGAGGTGGTTCGGGCATCTTGTCAGGATCCCTACTGGGATCTTCCATTGGAGGTTTACTGGGCACACCCAACTGGGAGGAGACCCAGGAGTAGACCTAGAACCTGCTGCAGGCACTACATATACCATCTGATCTAGGAACACATCAGGATCCCCTAGGAAGTCCTGGAAAGCGTGGCTGGGAAGAGGGATGTCTGGAATATTGTACTAAGCCGGCAGCCTCTGCAACCCAAACTCATACAGTACATTGGATGAATGGATAAGTCAGGAAGTTAAAACTAGATCAATACTGCTGGTGTGATTGGCCAGTCTGGAAAAACACACATAAAATAGCATGTATACATGTGTAGGAAAATAAAATGTTTCCATTGTGGCCCTTACACATTAATCACACACCTGCAAGCTCACTGCTCAACACATTCAGTTCAGCTTTTATTCTGCTTTGTTATCTCTCCTAATGTGTTGCAAAGACCCACCTGTAGCACGTGGTGTCAGAGCAGGGGTTGTGCACCCGAACAATGATGAAGACATGCTGAAAGTGAGAGCGAATGGCCTTGGGGGTGAACGGGTGAGCACCGGGCTCCTGGAACACAATAGTCACAATGTCGTTCCCAACGTGTCGCTTCCTCAGCAACTAGTCAATGAAAAACAGCAAAGTCTTAATTAGAGAAGAATGAGACCATGTGCTTCTATTAACAGACGGGCAAATACAGAGCACTTGGAAGACAATTAAGAATTCTTTAGAAAGAAGGTTGGATGAGAATCAAACTTGACACCTGAGCCATACGTCATCATGCATGCCTTTATACAATACACCCTTACTTAAAGGTGTTATTTGTTGTCAAAGAAAGGAGTTTTGCATTTCCGGACACAAAGCTAATTGTATACCACAAAAGACTGGGCGCTCCAACTTTTACCTGTTGTTTGTTGTTGGGTGTGTATGGCAGCAGAGTCGACACATGGAACATGATCTCGTAGTCCTTGTATGAAGTGTACAGGGAGTGATTTCCCGTGGAATCCGCTGCAGGAAAAAGTCAGTGTGAGACCCATGGTACAAATAGTGACAGCCATCTCTCAAATGTGTATTATGTGTGCTCTGTGTTTTCTCTGTAGGGCAGGATGCAATTTCATTACAGCCCAAACAACGGTGAACTGTGTCTGGGTCGATGTCAGCATGGATGAGATGACACTGAAAAGTTTTAATCAAGTCATCTGTAAATTTAGTTTTTTGTGTCACATTACTTTTCCCAGAACAATGGACACAATGAAAAAATCAACCTGGGTCTTAGACGAGACATATCATGCTTTTTCAGTTTTTCTTTCTTCTAGTGTGTTATATAGATATTTTGTGTAAGAAAGATTTTGGTCCACTCCCCCACATGTCATGTGACAACACAGTTCCACATAACTGCATAATGGAAGCCTAGTTGTCCCTAACAAAGCCAGGTATAGTGGGGCTGACACTTCCTACATGTGCCTAGACCAATCACAACAGAGTGGGCCAGCTGGCCAATCGGAGCAGACTGGGCTTTATCACCAGTGGGCCTTAAAGAGACAGGAGCCTGGAAAGAGGAGCTGCAACAATAGGCAGAATGAGGAAAACTATGTGTTTTCAGAACATTAGTGCATGTAAGTAATAACCCAAATAAAAAAATACCTGAATATGAGCATCATATGTCTCAATTAAAAGTAAAAAATGTGTGTATATGTGTCATCTAGAAGAGTATGTGAGTTACTTTTGGTGTCCAGCTGGGCTCTGTACTTGGTGAAGCCTTTAAGTCGAACTTTCTCTCCAAGAAGTTGGAGAAACTCTTCCAGGGCGGGACCGGCTGTCTCATTGTTGTACATCTCCTCCTCAGTGCTCTGACCCGCTCTGCAGTACATCACCCCAACCTTTACCTGAAAACTCAGCTGGGGAGCAGCGAACACACAGAGACACACAACGATACAAATAAAGCTTCTTTAACTGACTTCTTCAGGACTGAAAATCACATAACTTCAATCCTCTTGTTGTACAGATAAACTAAGATGCCAGCTTTCATTCTGTAAAATTAACACATTGGTTTAATATCTTGGAAAATTACGCTATTCTTCCTACCCCTTGTTCATCCAGTTTCATCAACTGCTCTGTGACCTTGGGTGTGTTGAGGGCCAGTCTGAGGCAGGACAGGTCCAGCTCAGGGAGAAGGTACTCCAGCACCTCTTTGATGGGCAGCCCTCGGGTGGTGCCGTGCTTGGAGGTGGAGGGCACTGCATCCTCAAGGATAGAACCTCGCAGCGTTGACAGCTGAATGAACGGAGAGAGGGAGGATGAGAGTGAGAAGACAAAGAATGCACGTCAGGAATCTTTGCTGTGCTTTGAACTTTGTCTTGGAGATGGAACATGCTGATAGCAAAACCTGCATGCCCAGACACCAACAAAAAGACACAAGCTACAGTGTTTTTTAAAATAATGGCACTTATTTTACGATTAAACAAGCCAACATAAAACAAAAAGACAATTATGACACAAGGCCTAGAGTAAACGGAAAAAAGCACTGGAGAAGAAGAGGTGGGAGGACTTCTCCAAGCATTCTGTATACACAGAGTCTGCATTGTGCAGGGCTATGGGAGTGAACTCAATCACTCTGCTATCATAAGCAGCTGGAACGGATGGAGACTTTCTCCCCTGCAAGCTTGAGGCTGTGTTTGGGCCTGTGTTTACAATGAACCTGTGTTCCCTGCGTTTGAAAGGTAGGCTCGGGGGCAGGAGTCCTGAGGTACTTCATCTTAAGAGTGGGGGTTTAATCACATACACTTGTCAGTTCCCAACATACAGCCTCAGGCAGGTGGCTTTATCCTCTGTTTGGGAGTGCACGTCTATATTAGCCCTAATCCAACATTTAAAACTCAAAAATATCATGCCAGCCACAGAGGTCTTAAAGCCAACATTGCAACTGGATATGACAGTACATTTCTACTGAAACAGAGAGAGGTAAAGCTCTCCACACAGTGGTTTGAGATTGCTGGGCACTGACAGGCCTTGCAGGCTGGAAGATGAGTGTATTTCCTGAAGTTTCTTCACACATTGCTGATGTTGGGAGACAGCTGAATAGCACTGGGGCTGTTTGCAGAATGAGAAACCAGGACTGAGTGTGGTTTTACCTTGAGCTGGTCCAGCCAGTATGTAGCAGGCAAAGTATTAATTGCGCTATAAACACCTATATGAGTAAACAGGATAAAGATCTATGCCAACAATATAAATATAAAACCCCAAAAAATCCCAAATTTAAGAGGATAGGACATTATGGCTGACCTCGCTAGTTCTATAGATGAGGCGGTAGTTGTACTGCTGGCCATGCTCTTTGTCCTCATCCAGTTTCTCCCTGCGCAAGCTCACTGCCATTGGACCAAGCGTCTCATCTATCCCAAAGTAGTTCCAGTGCTCTGAAATAGGGCAGAGAATCAAATGGCAGAGAGACAGTTGTTGGGGGATTTTCAACAGTACTTTTTCACAACACACATTCATATGTCAATGAGTCTATGTAATGAAAGCACTTAAATGCATCTCACCTCTAAGGTAGAAGAACTTCCTATAGTAGTAGGCTCCCAGGTCCACATGCTCCACAATATATTGCTTGCCCTTTTCGCTGAGGGTGCTGGGGCCCTCCTTTGGTCCCTCGAGCACTGCGACTCCAGCATTTGTGCAGTGTGTGCTTACAGATGTTTCATACAAGTTTCCTTCCCCACTCAGGGTCCCTGAGCCACTGTTGCCTGTTCCACCGCCCACAAGCCCATGATAGCCCATCCCACCTGCTCCCAATCTGCGCCTTCCATTGCCATCTGCGCCTATCTCGTTGCGGAAGCAAGGGCAGCTCAGCAGCATTTCGTTGCTCTGTTCATCTCCTGCTTCAAGACTTGGACTGTCCCTAGAACTGAGCTCTTCCTGGCTGCCACTCGGGGAGCTGTAAGGCAGGCTGTGGGTGGATGAGAGGGTGGAGGTAGCTGAGGCTACAGCAGCAGCAGAGGCCCCAGTGGTGGTGTTTTTCCTCTTGTCTGCAGTCTGCCGCAACTGAATAATTTCGTTGAGGTCAAATAACGTGCTCTGAACATCGTAATGGGAAAATCCTTTCTGACACACCCAGGGCTTTAGAGGGGGGCCCATGTCTTCTGTCCGGCTGTCCTCTACATCAGACCCCGCTCTGGGGGAGTCCAACTCGCCCCGCACATTTCGTAGTTTGCGAAATATAGATTCACCCCCCGTCTCTGATTTAGTGCGTCTTTTCGGGGGCTTATCTCTGTCCTTGGCTTTAGGAGGCTGGCTGTCCACCTCATCCTGAAGATCCATGATAGTCTGCCTAGACCCAACATTCAACATGTCTTCCAGTTTCTCTGGAGCAGGGCTACGCTGGTCAACTTTATCCCCTTGATATCCCTTCAGCATTTCAAAGAAGCTCTCCCCAGATGCTCCATGCTGATCTATTGAGGAGGTGCTACCGTACTCACGATGAAGAGGGGACCATTTAGCTCCCAATGCTGGACCCCAGTCTTCTCCACTGTCCCCACTGCCTTCCATCTCACTGATAGTCATGTCACTGTTGCTGCGCTGTCGAATGCGTCTCTGCCTTGGGTTTCTATATGCAGGACCTCTGTAGTCTCCTGGGGCCAGGTAACGAGTTTCAGGACTGTAATTGTTAGCCTGGGCGCGATTTTTCAAAGTATTGTGGATGTTCCGCAGCATCGATGAGTCCTGAGGGCTCATAATAGAGCCTAACTTAATATGAACTTTTCCACCAGAGGGCACAGCAGAGTTCTCTGGCTCTGCAGTAAAGAGCCACGGAGCCCCTGTCATGTCTTTTCTTGGGGGCCAGTCAGCCACCCGAGCCCGTACACCCATTTTAGGCACTCCTGTGCTCACAGTGGCATGGACATTGTCTGTGCGTGTCGGCACATTCCCTCCATTGACCATACGGAGGTGGCGTGTGTAAAACTCATCAGTGGCTGGGATGGAACCCCCAACAGTGCGCTCCATGGGTGGGTGCTTCAGGCTGGTCATGACACCAGTGCCAAAGGCTAAAGGCACTTAGCAGGTAGACATGGCTGCCTCTGGGATGGGATGCTGCTCCCTGTCTTCATGGGCAGATTGATTGTCAGGATAAACAAGCGACGGGGCAGAAAAAGTGACAGGGTAAACCCAACCTCTTCAGTACTCAACCTTGCATATTACTTTCCCAAATGTGTCGACACTGCCAAATGACATTTTTGTTGCATATCCCTGAAAAAAATGAGAAAAATCTGTCAGTACATACATTATCCATATCCTGACTCACACAACTTTCATAGATAAAAGTGAAATTAAGGGAAAGCTTGTTTGCAGATCTTTGATAATAAATCAACTGAAATAAGATCCACAACATGAAACTTTATTAAATGTGACCAGGGCCCACATTTTTATAAACATGAAAACATTTCCACTTTGTAGAAACTAAGATAATGATTATACATATAAATATATACATGTCATACACGCACACACATATATTATATATGAACCAGCAAGTAGAAAAGAGTGTGGATTTTTTTTTCCTTTGATAGCTTTTTACAAGCCAGTGAAAAGTCAGTGACATGTTCAATTTTAGATAAGGAGGCCTACTTTTCAAACCAATTTCAGCATAAGCATCAAGGGGACACATGAAAGCACAGCCAAATTCAAAAAATTAGTTGTGTCATTTTTTTCTTCTGAAAGTGTGAGCAAAGTGATGCCCTCGCCCTAATCAGTTAATTTATCCAAAGGGAACATTAAAGAAAAAACACTATACGACTTGTGTCATAACCCAGATTACATACGAGGTAGAGAAAAATCATATGGATCTATTGATAAGTATTCAGTCTCTTCTGCTGGCACAGCTCTAACCTCTCTCTGTCACCGACTATTGGGTTCTGATTCGTATGAAGTCTCTCATGTGCCTCTTTAGGAGCCAACATTAGTGAATTGTAATGCAGAGTTGCAGTTTTTGGAATCACATATCCCAAGCTGCACATCAAAAAGCAAAGGGGCCCTTTGAAAGTCATCTGAGAAGTGGATGATGATCCTCTGCCTGACAAATCGGGCCAATTTGGCAGTGAGACACTGGGGGAGATTAAGGCTCCACTCTGGGTCGGGCCTGCCTGGTTGTGGCTCTGATCACATTAGCCACAAGCAATCAGTGCACTGTGACGGCCCTACAGCACAGCCACCTTTACACTGCATCCCACAATCAGGGTTGACTTTTTACTGACAAAGACACATACACTGCTGAATAGAAATAGGACATTCACCTTTGCTTCAAACAATAACAGCGATCAAAGTGGATGTTAGTCAATCAAACGAAAGGAACAGAGTGTAAAATGCTGTGTAGCCAGCAAAATTATCACAGTGGCAGTCCACTGAGAGATGGGTCAAATGTTCCCGAGACAATTTGTTTGATAATATCAGTCTATTTATAAGTCAGATGAGGAATTCAAGTGCAAACTCTCAAGGCTTTGGAGACGATTCAGTTTTCAGAGTGCCTGAGGCAAAGCATCCCGAGTAAGCCTTACTTCAAAACACGGAAGACAGTTTTCTGACAACAAATCTTTAAAACTGTGCTTCTTATGAAGCAGAAACCCCTTCCGTTAGTCCAATATTTAGCAAAAACAAGCAGTGAAAATCCTGCAGTAAAACATACAGAAAAAATTCCTGGAAAAACCCAACAGTGTTCCAAAACTATCATCTGCTTGCTTTGCAATTAAAATGTTGCTCTTATCTCTTAAAGACACAAGCAGTAGTAGTAATAAGGATTCTGAAACAAGAAATATATTCTAAAATATTGCATGTGGAGCCTCATATCTTTAGTGTCAGACAATAAGCCAAGCAGAGCATAATTCCTCACAAAAGAGCCTAAAATGAAATGCAAACACAAGAAGTCACAGCTTCATGGTAAACTGATGAGCATGTACAACCACAAGCCCACCACGATACAACCGCATCATTCTATGTAATCTTCATTCATCTTATGAAATTTTCGGGGAAAATAAATTTAAATAAGATGAAAGACAATATCTCCACTGTGATCTTCCATCTGTCACATGAGGCAGGCTCCCACTGTACGCTCTTTAAATCAATGGGAATCTATTCTTTGGGACATGGCAACAGATTAGGTTTCTGGAGCAGATTAATAAAAACTTCTTAATCAAAAAAATTATAATTATTCATGCCCTACTAACACCCTCTTTCTCTGACATGAATTAGAGTGAAAATAGTCAGGGAATGTAAGATAAACTGCGGGTCCAGTCCCAGAGTGCTGGGCCTTATTCCCTCCCGCTGCCAGGTGTCCAAGGGGATGAACACATGAATGGAGGCAATGCACAAGTCCCAGAAAACAGGTCTCTAATCTCCTCGCTGATGGACATGCAGACAGGCGACTGGCTTCAGAGTTTTGTCAGATTAAAAAGGAAGAGTGTGGCACTGAAACTGAGAGAGCATGTCTTGTGCACGTCTGTGCGACGGGGAAAAACAGACGGAAAAAGTGAGCAAGACAGTCCTGGAGAATCTAGGAGAAAGATTCTAGTCTCTTTTTCACCCATCCTGCCATATTCCATCTATCCCTTGCAAAATTAAACTGATCTTTTTTTTTTCTCGCAGGTCAGTGGGGCATTTCAAAACAGCTTGAGCCTGGTGGTTAAATTAGGTTAACACCCTGTAATGGGGGCTCTGACCTCCCAGTTTGTCCATAAGGCCTGTCGAGAGATGAGCAAACCGGTGATGCAGATAAAGGGCTGGTGACATCATAGCACACCGCCGTAGAGCTCCAATTTGTTCTTATGGTTGTAAGAACGAGTCTAGACAAAAAGGATTGATAAGAGTAACACATCCCTTTGAAAGTTTGTGTTCATATGTGTGTTACAGGTGACTCAGTCCGCAGGCTCTCTAGGATCTTGTTACAAAACTTGCACACACATAACACATAAAATAAAAAGGTGGACGGCAGACAGCAACAGGCAAGATGAACTGTGTTGATGAATCACACACATGAACCAAGAGTCTTACTCTTTCAAATCTGACTCACAAATATCAGAGCAAGTAAAGAAAACCCAAAAGAACAAGACCCGAGTCATCAATGTAAGACACAGCTTGGGGTGCTAGACATTCTCAAGAAAAGGGTTTCCTTAAGAACAATCCCAGTTGCTTGGCTCACTGGTATCCCAAAGAGAAAGGACAGCATGCTGGAGTTGAAAGACTCTTCGTCCTGGGTCTCCAAACAGAAAGGGAATGAAGTTTCCCAGTAGACTGGGCAAGTGTTTCCAGAGATGAGACAAAGGAGCCAATGGATTGCCCTACAAGCTTGTAATTACTGCGTGCTTGAAAGGGACTAAGGGTCTGTTTGGCTGACACCGTTGGCTTTCAAACAGGCACCCTACCATTTAGCCCATTGGCTCTCCCCGTCTCCTAATCTTCCCCTGCTCTAAGGGCTGACTGGGCTGTTGGGCAGCAGGCACAAAGGTCCCTCTGTGCTGGTTTGGGCAAGACTGGGGCCCCACTCCAACACGCTGTAGTCTTTGAAAATTGCCTGGTAAAGAGACCTCACTGTGGCTGTGTACTTGCCTGATTTGCCTGCCAGAAAACTCTGATGAATTAATGCAAGTGGAGATGGAGTGATCGAGATGAAGAGACACTGAACCAGAACTCAGAAGCAAAGGACACAGAAAAACTGACGATGACCACAGCAAAGCAGAAGAATGGACCACTTGGCCCACAGAAAAATAGTAAGAGAACTTAGTAAATGACTAAAAACTGGAACCAGACTGTAAAACGTCAAACCCCTTCCACAATGAGAAAGCTTGCGTAGAGGGTTGTACAGAGGTCAGATAGAGAATTACAGCTTCAGAGAAGAAAAAATGCATTTGTAGTAAATCCACAGACTCCTACACGATATAATTTCCTGTCAAGGAGGGAGTGTTGAGGACAGAGGGGTGAACTGAGGTATCTTCACATCCACTGAGATTGAGCCCAAACATGGCAGTCCATAAATACAACAGATGCAGTGGAGGTAACAAAGCATCTCCGCCTGTCCCGTCTTTCCCTCTCCCCTACTGTTATTGATCCATTTTCTGTATGTTTCCTCCGCCTGGATACTTACGTGTGGCTGAGATCCAAACACAAACCTGCCCGTCTGATTGAACAAGCCTGAGAACCTGACACCTTCACAGAAAACAGACAGGCCTGCTGGCAGACAAACGATAGTAGCATCATCCAAGCGTGAGCCGAGTTCCTGGAATTCCACCAACCTCAGTGGAGGAAGTGATGAGCATTTGTGTTTGGGGGTTAGGGCATGTTCAGGCAGATTCTTTGAGAGAAGTGCAACACCGACTGTCCAAGTCATAGGCTTTTTAAAAGTGCCTCTGTAAGTCTACCATGCCTTTACAACAACAAGCTTGTCTTGCAATCAACTTAACCCATGATATCAGCTCTGGATGAAGTGGCACACCACAATAAAGTGAGAGCAGACCCAACAAATTGCTCAACTGACCACACGTGCAATCCGAACACCACGTGTAGTTGAAGCGCTTCAAAAAGCGGTGGCAGTGTATCGACATTCATCATTACCATTGTTTGTGATGTGCTGCTGCTCTGCCCCAACTCTGGGCCTCTAGCTATCACTGCAGCACAGTTCAGTGAGTAATGGGCAGAGCTAACCACTGGCAAAGTGAATTTCACTCACTGCCTTGCACAAGAAGACAGTTCAGAAGGAGCACTAGAATATATTCATTGCCATTATCTCTAGCAGGGTGTCCTCGATCCTTCCTCTCCGCTTATCCGCAAAGTACTCGACAAGGGTTTTTGCTCTTTTTTTTTTTTTTTTTTACATTGGAGAGACAGCAGGATAAATAGACACTTAAATCACTTGACATAGCTTAGGTAAAGACATTCCCATTTCCAATGTCATCATCTGGGTGGGCCAGCAACTTGACAAGGAAGGCCTTTGTCCAACTACCAGAGTCATTTACTTCTTAAAAAAAAGGTAATTACACTGCCAACAGCTTAGGTGGTCTGCTTGTCCAGGGCAAAAAAAACGAATTACTACATCTTATACTTTAATCTAACAGCTGCCCCGTCAAAACAAAAAGAAAAGAAAACTTTTTTTTTTTTTTTTTTTTTTTTTTACACACTCGATTGATTTTAGGTTTGTGAAACCATCACCAGCATCCTACACAGTAATTTCACAGCTTTATGGTCCATATACACATTCATTTACAGAGGCCGAGCTTGAGTTGGTTTAGAGCCTCATATTGGATGATGGGGTTATAGATGACTTGTCTTTATTGAGGCTGAGATTTAAGATTGTCAGCTTTTAAAAGTTGTGTGTTGTAAAAAGCAATGGGGAGGAAGCAGTGTGCTGCCGCCTGAAGAGGAATGTGAAAAATTCTAATGAGATGGCTGCCTGGCTTCTGAACTGCAGCAGTCAGGGGCTGAGGTTTAAGAGTGGAAGTCTGCTCTGGGCTGCACTTTCCCTCTCCCTGCCCTATCCCCTTCCAATGCTAGGACTCCATTAGACAGGCAGGGAAGTCCTGATGCACACGGACAGGTACACGCAGAGACAAAGACTTGAACACACATAGCAAATGAAAGTAGGACACCAACTTCTATAGAAACTACGAGAAAACAGCACATTCATTGATTTGGCTCATAAGAATAAAAACTAGCAACTCTTGGGACAGTAGCTATTTTTGAGTACAACAAACCAAACTGATTTTAATTTCTGCAGACATCAGAGACAGCCCTTCAGTCCCCCGGCAGCTTGTAGAGATGTTCTTTCTGCAGTACCTGTGTGAAACTAAGAATAATTTTTCTAGGAAATCGCCTTTGAGATGTAAATCGTGGTCTCCGTTTAAACTCCAATCTGGGCTGCCAACAACAAAATGCAGGATCTCTTCTTGGTATAACCGAACAGGCACATTTGAATTGAATTTTCAAAAATAAACTTTCAGTCACCACCACTGCGTAGACAGCTGAGCTGCTGCAGTCGTGCCTCCAGCAAAATCAGGTGCCAGCATTTGCAGGTGGGAAGCCATTGAGGGATCACAATCTTGTTCGCCAACAATAGATAATGGCTGTGAATTGTATCCACAAAGTCTCTTCTTTTCATAAGGTGACAAAGAAATAAATCCTTGAAAGCCAATGAGATATGGCTTTCAAGGATTTATTGAAAGCCTCTACTATAAACTTTGCCGTCCCCACAGTCCCCACAGATACGGATCTTGTGTGATCATCAGTAATCAAGGACAACTGTCACAGCAGTAAATGGGAGAATCAAAGGTTGATTATAAGCAGGATCCCCGGTCATCAATGGATATGGTTCGTGTGTGTATGTGGCACTAGACAAATGAAGCACAATAAAGATTATTGCAGCAATCCGTGGCACAATTTTGCCAAGAACCGCTATGAAGCCCAAAGTTCAACTGGTGTCAACTGCTACTTCAACAAACACTCACCTGCAGTGTAAGATAAGCACAACCACAATGTAATAATTGACATCCAGGTTACTGCTACTATGCTAAGCTAAGATCATATTTTAACTTATTAATTAGTTATTTCATAAAAAAAAAAAAAAATCACAATGAAAAAAGTTCTGGACAACTGGAGCCGAGAAAAATGTATATTAGATATATTTATTTATGTCTGTCTCTGGTTATAAAGTAATCTGATGTGGGTTCATTTTAGGTCTTGCTACTTTGTTACTGAATGCAGAATAATCAGTGTCCCTGGACATGCAGGGTTTCAAGTGCTAAGGTTCACCGAAAAGGCAAACATACTTTGCTATCAGGTGGCACGACTTAAAACTGACACTTGAGAAATGTAATATGACACTCATCAATCCTGCTCCACGCACAAAACAAAATGACAACCATCTTCACACGGGCACACTGCCAAACAGTTTGTTTTTCCAGCATTTGACTGCACCATTTCCTCTAGGTGAAAAATACCTATTTTTTTTATATGGGATTCTCTTCCTGTGACATTTAGTGAGAGAGAAAACTTGAACCCCTTACTTTTGGACAGTCTCTCAGGTACTGTTTCTACCTGTCGCTTGTAAAAGAATCCAGCCTTGGCAGTCACACATTTGAATTTAGATACTGTGGGTTTATTGCCATTATATTTAAATATTTCCACTTGTTACTCTATAGTAAACATTTCAGGCATTACTTGTGTTTGACAAACTTCACCCGAGCAGCCAGGCCACCAGTGAAATGTGAGTTTTACCCAGCAGTGTGCCTTGTTTAACAGGACTGTGTTGGCTGGGGCAAAGATGTGTTTATATGGACACTCCATCTCTTCTGTTCTCCCAACAAAAGGTAAATATCCCCTCTTAATATCTGAAAAGCAGTGAACCTACTTGATACAAAACAAATTCTTCCAGCTCAGCATGGGGCTGGCACACACCCCTGCATGTACTGAAGTGTGTGTGCTGAGATGAAGCAGTTCCCATCAGTAGAGGGTTTAAATAGAAGGGATGCGAGAGAGCATAATTAACAGTGTTGATGCGGGGAGGAGGGCTGAGTGAATAGTTTGTGTTCGTCGTCTTTAATTCAGCCTCACCACGTGCCAGAAGACAGAGATGGGGCTCAGCCAGGGGGGCGCTAAACACTTCCAAGCCTGCTATTACTTCATTCGCAGATCACAGGCACTCACGAGCAAAACCAATCTGAATGAGCTCGCAGTGCTACTCACATGTCTTGAGACTCGTTTAGGCTATACCACTAGATCGAAGTCACATGTTCACACGGGGGATAAACAGTGGGTCACCACACGTGAATCAAAATGCCAATGAGATCATGGTGTTTTGAAAGTGTGGAGGCCAGTGCCGGAGATGAGAGGTTTGATGGGTCTACCATGCACCACAGGTTGCTCGAGGCTGGGGGGCATCGATGCTGCCTTCCACCGCGTCATGCATGCATGTGTGTGCCCATCAGTGAGAATACTGTTCACTTGCCCAGTGTAAATCTAAACTGGGCTCAAGCCAATACAGCCATTTACTCCTGTGGCTTGGCTACTAGCAGTGGAAATAAAATCCACAGTCAATAATATTTCAAATCTATAAAACTGAAAATCATAATGGTTAAAGACAACAAGCATGCACGACACATACAGATCATTATTGGAATACTGATCACATGGCCCAAATAGTGCCTGGAAATAAACTAATCAATGTTAGAACTTTAGTCCTGCAGCAACACAATCGCCAAGAGGTTGGGGTGCATAACACGTGTGTGTAAATGCCCTGAGCAGCCAATATCTGGATGGCCTTTCGCTGCAGGTCATTGCCCCCACAATATTTCCTGTGTCTTTACTGTCCCTAGCAAATAAAGGCATAACAATGCAAAAAGAGCCCCAAAGTAGAAAGTAGTAGTAAATATGCCAGATTTTTTTCACCGAGGTCCATGAATTATTCCCTGAGAAATTGGTGAAATACACTGTCCTGGATCCGTCCCTTTGTCTGGATATGTGCCAAATGTAATGGGTTCTTTTCCTGGCCCATGTCCCATCCTTCCACAAAGTTTGGTGGACACACATTGAGTAGTTTTGCTAAATCCTACTGACAATAAAACAAACAAACCATCCAACAAAGAAACAACCCTAACTTCCCTGGCGGAAGTAGTAATATTGGTCACTTGATAGGAACAAACTACTATAGTCAATTCAGGTTTAAGGAGCAAGATAATCTACAAGTGATATTGTGATTTGTATTTTATTCTTTTTCCAAGAGTCTCCAGGTCTGAATGACATCAGGATAATTGTACATCGCTACTTGCTTAAAAAAATCCATCTTTATTATTGTAATTCAAACTGCAAAATATACGTAAAATATGTATTGTATTTATGAGCGCGCGTGTGTGAGTGTGGTATGAAGACAGGTTCAGGGTGAGATCAATTAGCTCTGCATGTACAACAGTGTATGAGCAGCAAGGTCAGCACACAGCAGCCTGACAGATTCTCACAGCAGACGTGTCAAAACGACAGATGCCTGCGATGTTTGGAAGTCATCCACTGCCTTGTCCTCTCACATCCTCTGCCTGATTACACAGGGAGCAAACACGGCATATCACAGGGCACAGAGGCTGGAGGAGTCCTGATTAGGCCGCCTTTACCACAGCAAACTATAATATGCTTTTATTAATTAAAAACGTAGTCTCTGTTTCCTTGCAGTAACAAAAACATAAAGTCTGTTGCTAAAACACAGACACATTAACTGAATTCTCTGATCAGATAACACTCTGACAGGAAAAAAGAACAACAATATTTTTCAACAACACAGAAATACAATAGAGAGCTCTAATGGGACTTGAAACCCACAATGGGAAATTACTTTCTTTTTTAAACAGCATTTTAAGAATGGGATACTTAAAAACTGACAAATAGTTTTGTTCTGAATTTGTCTAGACAAGTTGTGACAAGGTGATGTTAAGGAACAGAAAAGGTTTGACGAGTTGTGGAAGGGGTCAGGACCCTGCTGAGCAAACATGAGAAACACGAGCTCCACAGCGGCAGTAGCACTGACCACAGGCTATGTAAAAGGCCCCCCAGAGAATGTAACCAAATCTATCACAAGATGCTCCACACATCCTTTAGAGTTTCAATCAATCAACAGCTGCTTGGGGGTAAGAAATCCACCTCTGCAGCAATCAGGGTAGAGCACATAAACCAATCTGATTACACAGATGAACCGGGGCAAGCCACAGTGGGATGCATTATAAATGTACAAGGATTCCCCACAGACGCAGAGCAGCATGGGAGTGCTGCTAGGAAACAATAGGATCCTTGAGAGAGCAGCAGTGATAAAGAAAACACGGGTAGACCGGAGTCAAGGTGAATTCTTGATTAATAGCTCACATTGGCCAAATAGATGCTGTGCAGCCACTAAACATTATCGGTGTCTGGTGTGCAAGATGTACTCTTCACTTCATTCTGTAATTAACTGTTTAAAGTTAGCAAGAATGGGAGCATAAAAAATAAGTACAGGTTCTTGCCAGGTAAGCATTTTAACAAGAGAGCAGGATGGGCTGCAGTACTGGGGACAGGGGGGAAGCTTCAATATGAGCCGACATGAGGACCATTGAAGTGAAGAAGTGGGGGGGGGGGAACACAACAACGGAAGGGCTTATTATGCTCTCAGAAAACCTCAGGGGGATTCTTTGTCGCGTCTCTCGAGAGGCCTGACTGTGCCCTACAGCTTGGAGGGCAGTCTAATTCCCTAACTGAGGACTCAGTGGAAAAGCTCAGGTGTGCTTCAGCATTTGTTGGAAATGGAAAGTGGTTACCAAATGCACGTGGAAAGGTTTGATTAGAGTGCAAAAAAATCTACAACAACGGTGTAGCATATTTAAACACGGAAACCATTTCCAGTCATTGATTTTGGCACGCGTCCAGGGCATAGCCCAGTGCACTTCCAGTCCAATTATAAACAGTCAGGCCACAGAGTTAATCAATCCATACAGAGTCATTTGGACTGTGATAAGTCAGTTAGTGTTGCATAACAGTGGTGCCCTGCAAAAATCACAATCTGTGCCAGAAAATCACAGTGCAAACCTGCACAGTGTGCTGCTGCTGCTGCAACTGATGGCCTGCATTGCACTGCACTGCACTGCCCTGCCACTGGCATGCTCCGGTCGCCCCTGCAACTGTGGTTTATCATGCACCACGAGCCAGCTCCATGCAACCACATCTCATTTTGAACAGCCGCCCGGAGTGCACTTTCAATACTTTACTTTCCATTAAAAACCAAAACGAAAGTTAAAATACACAACAGTGAAATGCAAGCAAATTAACATGTGCTTAATTAATCAGACAATTGTCTCAGTAATTCCTCTGTTTTAGTTTTGGATGCAGAATGAAGCAAAATGCAATTAACAACCCCCTCTCCCTCTACTCCCAAAATTTCCCCCGGCTGGCAATAATTAGTACGTTGCATTCCCAAAACTCACAGAGTAGGAAAGTAGAGCCACTCTGCATCGTCCAGAGTGTTTTCTGAACTTGTGTGGGAAAGGATAACACTTGATTTATTCTCCTGGGATTGGATTTTTCTGTTTTCTTTAGGTAAAAGGTGAAGTTCCAGGGTATTACACCATACCACAATGTATGAAATCCAATTCTGTCTTCCTCTTAATCTATATTCAAGGCAACACAAACTTGCAGTGCATTTTTCCTTTGCACTAATGGCAATAATAACCACGCTGAACTAGTCATTAGTTCTGTAGAGACACGGCGCAGAGACGTTACAACACGCTCCCCTCATTTACATCAATTTACCACTAAAAGAGGCACTTAGAATATGGTCAGAAAGTTGTGTCTCATGTATTATACAGGAAAATGCCTAAATGCATATTTATAACAGCTTTCAGTTTCATCTGTAGCAGAAAAAAGTGTAGGCAGGGTATCCAGGAATACATCAATGAAATACACAGGAAACAGGCAGTGAGAGAGGAAAGGCTGGGAAGGCAGTCTTCTTTGTTAATGGCCAGCCCTATCTGCCCTTTGCACCTGGAGCAACATAGCAAAAAGAGAGTATGGCCTAATTCATCAGGCACTGTACTGTTAATACACTGGATGACCTAAACATTAACAATAATGTTGTTTCTATGCTATATTAATGAGGCTGAGGTAATAATACTGATGGACGTGGATATGCTACATGAAAAGGGAACAGGCACTCTTCACTCAGTCCACCTGAAGCTTCAGTTTGTGTAAAAAAAAGTCATTGGAATCAAGCAGAGGCCTTCAGCTCACAGTGCTCTCATTCTTCCCACTCAGCGTTAAGAGCAAAGCAGGAACTCACAGGGTGGAAATGGATTCCGATTCCCTGGTTCCAAAGCAAAGGATGTGGAATTTCACAGCAGTACAAGGTTGGAGTTTGTTTTTGTTTTTTTTAAAAGCACAACACAAACTCCAGCAACAATGCTTTCACTGTTTAAGCAGGTGTTGCTCGGATATTGTTCCTAAAGTTGTGTTTTGGGAGTTTTTTGAGAAGAAAACTGTATGCAGTGTATTGTGGTGCCAGGTATTCCTGCTTTAGTACACGTCACGTGGCAAAAGCAGCTCTTGAAAGTAACAAAAACAGTTATAAGCATGAACAGGAATGAGGACAAGCTGAACAGACCTGTCTACGCACTGGGATCTGTTTCGAGCCCAGCCATGACCAAGCCCTCGCGCATTCCTGCTACTCAGATTTCCCGTCCACAGGAGGGACAACAGCAAAACCTCTGTTGGTTTTTGTATGCGGAATTATTTTTCCACCGCTGCCCACATTGCCTCTGCATGGGGCACAGGCCTGCAACCCCGCTTGATGTTTTGATTCTTCTCCGAGCAGAGCTCTGTAATCCTTTCCAGAGAGAGTGTGCGGAGCCAAAGACAAGAGACAGTGTTGCAACCGGCAGACATGTCGAGACAACACCGGGCACGTCATCACAGTGTGGCAGCAAGGATGGCCTGCAGTAACACATCATCATCATCATCATCAGAATTCCAGATTTCATTATGGAAAGTTTCTCCTACTTTTAACTTCCACTTTTTTTTTTTTTTTTTTACAAAGTGGTTGTTTGTCAGACTATTTTTTCCCTCTCTCCATCTTCCAATCTCTGTACCATGTCGTACTATTTTCAGTGTGCATGAGGTTTGATGGGAGCAGAAAAGGGGAATTACGCAGAGTCTGATCTCTGCATAGCTGTGGGTTTTGGTTTCGGGGTTAGGAATTGGAAGCAGGGTGACACAGAGGTTGCTTAAGTCCAGGGACATTTAAGCAAACAAACCACCAAACTGAGACCCAGCACCAAGCACAGATCAGAGCAGACAGTGACACTCATGCACCTGTCCTCGTGGTGTCAGCCCAGTCGGGGTCAAAATTCGCCCAAACTTTGTGGCAGGTGGGGTGAGGAGGGGGGGGATTTTCCTTTGTCTGTTTGCATTTGCTCGGTGACAGTGTGCTGAAAAGAGATTACATCATCGCCATTGTAGCCCCTGAGCCCTCTGCCCCCCCATTTGTTGAAACACCGCGGACCGTCCAATCCAGACAAAGACAGAGCATTCCAACATTTTAGCAAGCAGGAAGCGCAGAACCACAGTCGCACCTCATTACAGTCAAACTCGTCCACCCCCCCCCCCACCCCCCCAGCCGCCAGCAAAAAGATGCTCACACTGAGAAAATAAAACACCAGGGGCCATATAGTCATCAAGTAATTTGACTTCTGACTAGTGGGTGACAAATCCTGGCCAGACACATCACACATGCTAAAACTGACGGAGCTTCCGTTTTTTTTTTTTTTTTTAAGTGATATATATCATGCTGTTACTGGAGGTTGTGTCAAAACTCAGGA
The DNA here is from genome assembly GCF_009819705.1 of Hippoglossus hippoglossus. Taxonomy (NCBI): domain Eukaryota; kingdom Metazoa; phylum Chordata; class Actinopteri; order Pleuronectiformes; family Pleuronectidae; genus Hippoglossus; species Hippoglossus hippoglossus. The sequence continues at coordinate 14,739,025 of NC_047172.1, forward strand.
GTACATGACTCATTTTGGTCTTTGTAATTGAAAAAACAGGCCTGAAGAAATCAGCCTTGTAGCTGACATTGACTGTGTCAGTGCACCAGATGATGCAGAGTCTGTATCTCAAGGTCTGTGTAGTTTGTCGTCTGGTCTGTTGTCAGTAACAGACACAGGGAGGTGACGGGGGCACCCACGTCAGAGCAGATCGTCAGTCAGGTGGCGCTGCACATTCCCAAAAGGTGAAGTCAAGAAGTTTGAGATATTATTTAACTTCTTTTTGTTTGTTAGGGAAGGAGAATACATTCTATTCCAGATGTTCCAGTACCAAAATCTGAAATAACTCCGATACTGCTGAGTCGAACCAATCTTGTACCACGTCTTTTAAGCATATTAGTTTCACCCAGCAAAAACTGCAATTTTTGTTTCCCGGAAAAATTACTTCTTCATTGCTCCAAAACAGCAGCTGTGTTGTACTGCCACTTGCAAGTGCTGTTTTTAAAGCAGTGAAGAAAAAGTGATTTCTAGTAGCGTAACGTTACCGAGAGTCAGAGCCAGAGAACCTAGCTAAAAAGTCCGCAATTTGGAACTATTTCACACTGTCCCACGAATAAAACAGCAATGTGTACCTCATGCAAGACTTCGAGCTATAACAGGAAGTAATTTCTCAGTCATGATGGTCAAACTAGATAATAAAAGAAGTTCTATATTATTAATTCTCTGTATGTATTTTTTTTTCCAAAGGGTTCAACCTGAGTCAGGCCGTACAACAATGACATCAATCACCACTTCCATACAGGGTTAGTAGCATACAGCTGTTGAAAAATATTATGGAAGTTTTTTAAAATTTTTTTTTTTTAAAGCACTGGTAATGGATTGGAACTGGTAATGGATTGGAACTGGTAATGGATTGGAACTGGTAATGGATTGGAAGTCCAGGTATCGGAATCATTATCAGGAAGGGAAAATGGTATCGGAACACCACTTCATTAGATACATCTTCTTCAATCTTTTAAATCATTAAAGAATGATGCACTTTGAACTTGAGCATCAATCACAACAATAAACCCATTATTAATTATATACTGTAAACAGTTAATTTAAGCATTTCCTGATGGCCACTTAGCATAATTGCAGCCCACACATTCCAGAGGGGCAAATTATAAAACAGTACAATGCTCCGCTTGTTGTTGTCTTTTATCTTTGCTCGAGCTATTCCCTCCGAGCCAATGCACAAGAGACAAAAGAAACCTAAGCCCAACTTAGCAACAGGAAGCATCCCTGTGTGAATGTGTGGGTACGTTGGAAAAGACACTACTACAAATGAAGCACGCTAGCAATTGTTATTGTTACGTGAGAAGTATGATGCAAACAGTGAAAATAGAAACACTGGCCTTCAGTAACACAACAGGGGGAGGACTATTTACGCCGGTGAGAAATGTGAGAAGCAGAGGCTTTTCCCAAAAGAGACACAGACGTTGTGTAATGTTAGAGTTTGCCTGTAGTTGCATTTTGATAAGAAGCAAAAATCTTTTGACTGATCTTGTTGATCTGCTTATTGTCATATGGCTGCAAACTACACTGTCTGAATGAGCTGTTTTCAGGCCCACACATGTCTGTCATATCTCTAACGTGAATGGATTTTTGTAAACAGCATGAAAAACAAACTCCCGGGTCTGATTGTAGGCCAGATTCCTTTTTAAAAAGGAGCGAGTATATTACCCCTAGTCGTGACAGAAAAAAAAGAGCTGCTGACATTTGCATTAGATTAATTCCCTGGAAGAAATCCCATCAGAGAAAAAGCAAGAAGTCATCCGGTGTGAAAACAAGCAGTGGCACAAAGCTGAGATTAGACTCACTATTAAAAATGGCAGTGGGACCTGTGTGATCAGTCATGCCCGCCGCGGGTCGGCTAAGCCCACCAAGAATGCCAAAAATCCTTGATCCTTGCCCAAAGCTCAACTCCAAAGCTTCCTATTCTTTCCACCTGACTCATGCCAAGCGCTGCTACTGGAGCGGGAGCTGTGATTCAGTGAGAGGGGAGCCCAGTGATTTTTAATTTCCTACCTGCATAGTTGTTGCAGCTGATATTTTGTAAATACCGGAGACAGATCTACATGTGTCTGAACTTTGCAGGGTTGGCATCGGTGCAATAAAAACAAACCTGGGGTCCCTGCATTACCAGATATTTCCTGTTCTCCCCCCGGTGCCTCCACTGTGATGCTCTGTGTTCTCTCTCGTGCCTGTGCTGGACAATAAGGATGGTTTTGTGTATATTCGGCAACATTAGGCATAACTAAATGAGCAAAAGGAGGTTTCTGAATGGGCATTACCTGATCACAATGGGTCCATGACTACCCTGCATATGGGTATGATGTACAGAATTCACATAGCGCCATGCGTTCAGCCAGATGTTGAACGTGGACAGGCTGTGAGCAAAATCAAATCGCACAGATGTTGCACATGGATTTCGCCCGGTGTGCGGAGCGAGTGCTCGTGTGGCAGCAACGCGGGGAAACACCACGCTGGAGAAAACACCGATTTACACAAGGAGATCGCCCATACGCAGCGGGGGGAGCACACGGTGCCACCTGTGAATCGCCTGGGAAAGCGATGCCCTTGACATATACACTGCACATACATGCGACGCAGCAGACGCAGCAGCCCAAGTGATAGTCGGGTCCAAACGCTTCCCAGCCTCATTAGTTGAATAAATAGAAACTGAGTGACTGCGCACCGGGCTCCACACATCACAGAGATGGGCTTTGTCCCCACACCGCCGATAGATGCTGTGTGTGTGAGTGTGTGTGAGTGAGTGTGTGTGTCTGTAGGCACCTTGAACGGCGAGCAACACCCCGCACATGCCCGTAGCAGCGCCGCCACGCTCCGGACTCACCTTCCCTCCTGGATGTCACACAACAACAACCCAGCGGGCTCTGGGTTCCTTTTCCTCTTTCTGTTTCAACTCGTAGCCAGGTCCCTGTGAGTCCCCCCCTCCGCACACGCACACGCACACACACATACACACTGCGCACAGCTCCTCCTCACTTACCTCCGCGGGGGTTGTTGAGGGGGGGAAACTTTTACGAGCTCCCGCTGGAACCGCAGCCGGCCCGGTGTGTGTGTGTCCCCCTGCTCCGGGGAAGGCAACTTGGAAGTTTGATAGAAAGTTAGGGGTCGGCCTCGCTGCGCTATGCAGCTGCTGGAGGGATGAGATCATCCAGGCTGCCTCCCCTCTGCCACTTACCCGCAGTCTCGCGAGAAGCTGTGGTCGGGGTGAAAAAAAAAAAAAAAAAATGGAGGAAGGAAAGCAAACGTTACCGTGGCAACAGTGCTCACCTGAGGTCTCACTGGAAGCTATAGCTAGCATGCTAGCTAGCATGAAAGCTCCAGTTTGAACATCTCTGTGTGTTCTTGTCTCTGTGAGGTCCAGTTATTCACACGTTTATGTCTCACTGTGTCCAAGGTACTTTTTTTTAACAGACTTTATTGTGTGTTTGCTTTGTTTTGCTTAAATTGAATCTTTCAACTCACAAGACAGAAATTGAGCCATGTAAAAAACTAACTGTAAGTAAGATGTAGGTAGAAGTACGACTGCGCGCGCACACACACACACACACACACAAAATAAATACAGGTTTCTGCAGCTATCCTCTTTAGAACTTTGCGTAGACTTCCATTCATTGTTGAATGCCTTTCCTAAACCTCATCCTTAACATTAACCTAACCACAATGCACATCTTAACCCTAACCTAACCCAGGAGCTCAGTTAATGCAGTTTTTCCTCATTAGGACCAGGCACACACACACACAGTGGCTCTATAGTTCAGGGCCTGTTTACCTGTTCAATGGAAAAACTGACAACAAATGTGAACCTTATGTTTTATATATTAATTCATATTTAATTCAAGTTGGACAAATTAGAGAACATCTATAGCCAAGATAAGCTTACATTTAAAGGCTTTTTCCCCTCATGTCTTCAAAGCAAAATAAACATTTGCAATACCATAAAATGCTGACTGAGACAATGTTGCCTTATTATTATTGTTTTGCTAATATCTTTGTTGTCACAGTATCTGGACCAAAACACAAATCAAAAGTATTGTCCAGAGCTGAAGTTAGAGTTTTGGTCACAATTACACATGTTCAAAAGTAATGAGACAATTGTTTGTCTTATTCCATCAGGTGTTTTAATCTATCAATACCCTACTCTATAGAATTGATTGGAGTGGTTCATCTCATACATAAATGACCTGTGGTGATATTTTTTCTGCAACCTCCATGTGTATGTGTGTGGGAGAGCAGAATGGAGAGGCCCCAGGAATTCCTCTTCCAGTAACTGCTCCTTATGTAGGCTACACTAACTACCTGGCAGTCAAACACTGACCAGCAGGATTACCTCATTAATGAAATGCCTTCATGTGTCATGTCACCACAATGAGCAACGGTAGTGAGTCAAGCTACAACTAATACAGTCAGCACAAGGGGAATGAAAACCCAAACTGTGTCAGGTGAGTAAGTTTCACTACTGTCACAAATGCCCTGGAGCAACGTGTGCAGCCTGTGGCTCTGATATCATCAGCAAATACGAGTCACTGCTCGTCTGCAGATCTTGCAATCAAAACTTAAGCAGGAAAATAGCTCTTTACACGGCAGCGAGGGCAACAGATTCATGAATTCATGACTTAGGGCTGGTCTTCAGGTGTCACTGTGGCACTAAAGCATTCCTGCAGCTGTCCAGGCTACTGGTATCAGCAGATCTCACAGAGAAATGTAGATCCAGTGCTTTAGTGGAGATCTCGGCATATAAAGAATGAATCAGCAGGCTGGAGGATGCATAATGCAGAGCAATGGCCTGCGAGTTATCTCAGTGAGCATTTTAATGTGCAGTGACAACATGCATCACAAATGCACATCCTTCCTACTGTGTTTCAAGCCTCATTACTATGTCCATACAGAGCTGTTAGAGACATGACAACAGCTATTTCTGTCAACCTGCAGCAGAGGCGCACACCGTGAAAGCCTAGAGTCTAATTTAAAAGAAGGATGATGCACCAGTGAGAGTTTTAACGTTTTATTCCAGTGCAAACATGTTGTGAGCGCGTGTGTTGTGAATGTTAATGCGTTACAGAGGTTGTCTGTTTGTTTGATCAAATCTGTAGCACCATCTGCTGGCCAGGCCAACATAGGACAAGAAAGAGAAACGCGTGCAGAAGGAAATACATAATGCTCTTCCAGTGATTCATGTTTTTATCCCCATACTTGTTTAAACCTGCAACTCTACAGCATCATTTTCTTTACATGACAAAACATGCTCAAAAGTGTTTTAAAAAATATACTGAAAATATCCATCCACTACTGTTAAGCACTTACAAGGCCTCAGATAATATTCTCTCAGCGTTTCAGAATATTACCATCATTTAATAAGACTTAAAAGTGTGGAGGACAGCACATCAGCATAGACTTTGATAAATGAGAAGCCATTATGAGGTGGGGGCTATTCTTAGTTCTTGGTTAATCTTAACAATCTCTGAATGTCAGGCTCGATGTCAATGGTGGGGAACATTTTGCTGTATCTCTTAAAGGGCTCTCCTTCAGGCCCGATGAGGAATTTCTCAAAGTTCCAAGACACGTCCGTCCTGCAGACAGGACTCCAAACCAGAAACTTGGGGTCCTGCATGAAGGAGTTGGGGTCGTCGTCGGGGTAGGGGAGCTTGTCTTTCAGATAGGCAAACACGGGATGCGTGTTTGTCCCGTTGACGTCACACTTCTCAAACATGGTGAAGCTGGCCTGAAAGCCGCCGCCTGGACGCACATGCTGCAGGGAGCTCAGGATCTCACCGTTGGAGCAGTTCTCCTGCGAAAACACAAGGGTTTGTTTTCAGAATGACATCGACAGAATCTGGTCCAGCTGTTTATATTCCGCACAGCAACACTGTAAAGGCTCAAGAGAGAAGGTTTGCTTCCAATTTTGATGCTAACAGAAACTAAGGTGATTATACAGTTGCAATCAAATCCAATCTCCATAAGAGTGTCAGACAGATGCTTCAAATCTAAAGGCAGGAGCAGTGCTGAAGTATCAGCATTAGCTACAGTTTGCCCACTTCAACACACAACCAACCTTATTCCATATTATAGGAAATATTCTCACAGTTTAGAGCAAACATGGGAGGATGCCCATTTTTTAGGAGTGAAACTCAGCCTGGCCAGGATATGGGGAGTGTTCCAACGCTTAAGATCCTGATCAAATAATGGATTTGAATTGGCTTTGAGTATCTGTTTGGAGTCAGGTAGAATGAATCTGCCTAAATACACACAAAGGTGGACAGGAAAAGCGCATGCAAATTAGCCAGACATAGCTATAGATTTAGAAAAAAATATTTTATATCCGAAAATGTTTGTATTGCAAGCACATATGGCAGTTTAATGAGATTTCTGACCTACATTAAAACCAGATATTGGAGGGTATCAACTCACCTGATATCCAAACTGGTTACAGGGGAAACCCAGGACCACCAGCCGATGGGGGTACTTGCTCTGAAGTTGGTTGAGCTCGCTGAAGTCCCGGGTGGTGGTGCCTCAGAGCGAGGCCACGTTCTCGATGAGCACCACCCGTCCCCGGAACACGTTGAAGTCCACCGAGTCGCCCTCCAGCTTGGTGGCCTTCAGGTCGTAGAACGTCTTGGCGATGAAAGTCATCTTGGCTCCTGTGCTTGCACACTGGAGGTTGGATGGGGTCTCGGTGCTTGACAGTGTCCGGCCAGCTTGGTCACCTGACTCGCTCTGGACAGAAAGCTGCTCTTTCATGGGTGTCAAATAGCTCTGCAGGAAACTGATCTACACCTGACACACAATACTCCTCATAAATTTCAGATAAATTGTAGAAACTGATTGTAAAAACATACAAATACCTGAAGCAGTTTCTTGATTCACCGAAGGAAGTGTGTTATCCTTTTCAGAACAGGGTCAATATTCATATTTTTTACCCTAAACACAACATGTTTTTAATAACTAGAATTATTTTAGACTTTTATGATCATCACAAGCATGTAATTAAATATATATACTCAAATCTGAGTCAAATCTAAGTGTTGAGCAGGGAAAACTGTTTGTTTTATAGCAATTATTTGGCTTTGTGTCTTTTTTAAAGACATGTATCAGTTTTCTCCGTCATCAAATATTTAAGCCATGATCACCTGTCTTTCAGAGCAAGTGATGAAAAATTAATGGATCTACTGTCGCTGCTCTCTGGACCCAACTTTACTCGCAGTCCAAACTTAGTGACTCAGCAAAGCTCAGATACCCACATTAACTACATTTAAATATGACATTTCAATTTATTTACCCCACTTTTCCCATTAACATTACATATTAAAATTACAATGGCTGTGGCCCCTCAGCAGACCCCGAAAACATTAAATTAAGCAGCAGCAATGACGCTTCCGTGCACAACTTGCAGTAGGCAACACCAGTCACATTCATAAAACAAACTTAACATGCACATGAACATGTGGTGCATTCACAAAGGTCACTGAACATGGCACGGCAGTGGCTCCCTTGAGGAAATAAGTCCAGTGTGTAAAGGGATCCATCTCTGCGTGGTCTGAGGAGTAAATAATTCAACCCTGTCCTCTGTCTGACTTGTTACAGCATCTAGACTCGCCTTAATGGACAGATTTCTTTAATATGAAATCATGTTATTAGTCAGTTTGTTGATATGGAGAAGGCAAATCAAATAAAAGCAATGGAGAACAGATGAAGTGGATGTTTAGTCCAAAGTTACATTTCATGAAGGAAAAAGAAGAGAGCATGTGCATTGATAGATTTGCTGGACAGACACAGCTACCACACTCTTCAGTGATCGGGCCACAAAACTGGGCCCTCTGCTGGTAGCTGCTGCTAACTGCATTTACCACCTTGCAAAAAGTGAAACCAGTCACGCACCCCCTTGTCCAAGACGCCCCAGAACCCATGAAGGAGGATGTGAAGGAGGCCTGAAGTCAAGTCACAATAGGGGACAGATGTCTTAAGGTATCAGCCATGGCTGTTTTTGCTAACAGGCACAACTCCTCTGAGCGTTGTCGTCAGTATCTTTACTCCCCTCGCCCTCCAGAGCGGCCTTCTCTAGATAATCGTCCAGGGACGACAACAAGTTGTCCGTGTCTCTCTTGTGCGCCTGCAACACCAGCTCCGTCAGACGAGTGAAGGCCTGGAGGAAGGGGGAGGAGGGACAATAATTAATACATAGACAAAATACAAGAGGAAGTCGCAGGGAGTTCCCAACAATATTTGAACATATGTCTGATGCTTCTGTGGAGATGTCCTACCTCTCTGACGTTATTGCTGGTGGAAGCACTGGTTTCAAAGAATTCCATCTCATAGGTTTCTGCAAGCTGCAAGATTCAGTTGGATATTGTTAAAAATGTCTCACAGCTTTAATCAATTTTCTACCTCTTTAGAGAAAAAAGGTTTTCCCGATTATGTATTGATTTGCACAATTCTGTATCATTTACTACCTTCACATTATGTGAAAGGAAAGAACGTCATCATAAAAGCCATATTAATACAATATTATTAACCATTCCGCTGTGAAATGTAATAAACTTAAATTTCCTAAATACAGTTTATTCTTAGAACTGCCAGTAGCTCTGATTTCCTCATTTCTTATGTAATTTTAATCACTGAATGAAAACCTGCATCTAAATTCATTAGATGCAGGTTTTCATTAAATTGCACCAAATTGTACACACTCATAAATATCTGTCTCCTAAACACATTTATAATCAAGATCCATTCATTATTCTCTTAAAGAAAGTGAAACAGAAAACTCCTGGATCCTCATCCTGATCCAGATCCTCAAACAAACGTAATAAGTTCTGTCCTAACCCACTGCATCCTTCCACCAAGTCTAATGGTAATCCGTCCAGTAGACTTTGTGTAATCTTGCTTACAACAAACAAACAAACATACAAACCAGACAACAAACAAACCTTGCTTCCTTGTTCCGTTGTCACCTGCCTCCTCAGCTCCTCATCAGACTTGTTTCCTACCAGGATCCTCTGCACCTTGTTGGGTGCATACTGCAAAACCACAACAATAAGAATGACAAGACAAGCCAGAGGATGGGGATAAGGAACCTGTCATTCACACTAATCCACTGGCTGTGCAGCAAGCATGGACACTTCAGTGAGCCGTAATACAAATACCAGGTCATGGTGAAGTCAGATGAGAATGTTTATTGTCTTACTTCTTCCACATCGCTGGCCCACTTGGCTATGTGCTGAAAGGCTGCCTGGTTGGTGATGTCGTACACAAAGATGATACCCTGCACAGGAATCCACAGAGGAAGGATTAAAGAACGAAGGTAACCTGACTCCAGTGACCGTTTACTGTACATGGATGGAGGGATCACCTGTGCTCGTCTGTAGTACTGTTTGGTAATGGTCTGATAACGCTCCTGACCAGCCGTGTCCCTGCACACCAGAGAAGCACACATTAACCAATATGGAGGGTTTTTCTCCTGTCTTCATTCAAGAGCCCGGTCTTTCAGTTTGAGAGCAGGACGAATTGATTTCGCGTTCCGATTTTGTAATGCTTTCACTCAAAACCCTGCGCTTGCACTCAAATAGCAGCTGCTTGGGCTCAAACTGTGAACTCGCACTCAAACACAAAAAATCTGAGAGCAGAGAAGAAGTCACAGAAGCAGCGTGAGCACGAGGAGAACAGATGAAACTGGAAAGTCTGTCCAAGCGACAAAATATCTGAGTGCAAGCGTTTGAGCACAAGCAGAGAAAACCCGAGCACAAGCAGGGGCTGTTGGGAGTGTTTTGAGTGACAGCAATACAAAATCTGAATGTGAAATCAACCTCGCTCTTGGATGAAGATACGAAAAACACCCATAAACCAAAAGAGGATCACACAATATGCATTTTGTATATGTAATAAAAAAAAGTCATGTAACTCACCATATCTGTACTCGCACCTTGAGTCCATCTATTTCTAGGGTTTTCATCTTAAAATCGACGCCTGCAAACAGAAAACAAGAGCTGAACTTCAACCACTGTCAACAATTATTGAAAAATCCTGCGTCGTAATATTTTACCTGGGTTGATGTGCGTTTGTGAGAAGTTAATGAGCGTTGCTCAGAGACCCTCTTTCTTTGTAATGACTTAATGTCAACTTCAAATCCCTGCATTTCAACATGGGAGGGGGAGGACGGCTGTGAACAACAGTGGTGTCCTGCTGTTGCCAGGTTACAGGACGAGGGAGCTAAGAAGTGAGTGTCTGTAACTGTGAGTCACTTTTTTGGTTCATATACAGCAAACGCAACCTAAAGTATCTCTACTCTTCATGCCACATGCTGTATACAATATATTTGCTATTCAGAAATGTGCAGTATGCTGTATCTTTCAATGTTTAGATTCCTTCCTTCCTGCGACTGTTTTCATACAGATTTATCCTTTTTATTTATTTTACCTCTTTTTGTGCCATTTTTATTCTACTCTTTTGAATCTTCATTTTGCTTGAAAATTGTTTTCAATTCAGATTTTTTTAATGTCCCTGTTCAGCACCTTGAATCTACCTTTGTGTATGAAATGTGCTGTATAAATTAAATTAAAATAATAATTTCTATCCGTGCCATTTCAATTTCATATATGTTAATTATTAACAATTATTATATTTCTACTATTTCCTTGTATTTACATTTTACTTCTTTATAACGTTTACCGAGTGTGTATTTTCACTATCCACTTTGTTGCTGTAACACACTGACCTGAACATAGTCAGATATTGTGTTTATTTCCCCCAACTAACACTGTACATACTCCTTTATGCTCATTTCTCATGTACAGATAACATCATGTGTGGATATCATTACTTAATATTTTCCCTTTTAAACCAAAGCAGTATTTCAGATGGTGTTCTCAGCTCTAAACCCAGCTTAGTTGCAGAGATTCTTACAAGGCACAAACCTTTTTTAAGACACCTCGTAGCTACCTGCCACATAATGTATGCAAAGCTATGCAGTCAACAGACCCGGCTGTTCAACCTGCACGTCTGTGGCTTCCTGTACAGACACAGTGCTTATAAGAAATGCCCCGGGGGAGAACTGGAGGGTCGACTGAGGTTTACCAATAATCACAATATCTGGGATCTGAAAGCGAGCAGATTTTACGGACCGTGCACTTTCTCAAACAACTGGGTTTAATCCCGTGCAAAGCCTTTCCACCCTGCAAGCTGACGGACCTTTTACCCAGAAGTAGACTCCACTCCACACGACAGCACTTTCTATATTAAAGTCACAACACAGCACAGTGAGCTGTGTGGTACATCCTGCCAAGGAAGCATGTGCTGACAATTTTCCCCACCCCTGTCATCCAAGTCATTAGCTGTGGCCCAGCCAGGAAACAGGCCGCTGTGATATGAAACACTAATGAGCTCATCAGTCCGCAAGTTACAGTCTGTGAATACAAATACAGGATAAACTAGAATGGCACTCAGCAGAGTCCCCTTAAATTCAATCAAGCTGCACCAAATTGCACACACTCATAAATATCAGTTCCCTAAACATGCTGGATTTTCTTTCAGGTGAAAATGTTGAAAAACGCCCTATCTCGCAATCTAAAAGAAAGAGACAAACACAATCCCTGGATCCACCCCCACCCTTAGGATCATCCCTCTATCAGAATAAAGTTTATTGGCATGTAGTCTTTCAAATACAAGGAATTTACTTCGGCGTCATTCCATGTCAAACTTTTCTGTTTGAACTTTTTGGGGAAGCTCTGCGATTGGGACTGGATACATTTGAATTTTTAGTTCTATAGATTTCTCATGTAAACAAATCAGCATGCAGAGGTTGTGTTTTCATCTGTGTTTGTTTGTATTTTTTCTGTCTGATTGTTCGCAGGATTATGCAAAAACTACTGGACGGATTGGTGTGGATCCAGATCAGGGGAGCAAATCCAGGAGATTTTTTTTTCATTTTCTTTGCAAGATAGGGAGTTTTTCAACATTTTCCTTGATTTATCAGAATATAATTCATGGATCTTGATGAAAGAAATTAGACATTTATGATAAGGTTTCATAAAGACACTGTTGGGCCTTGGGGGAGGAGTGTTTGATTTGACATGGAATGACCCTTTGGTTTCTTGGTGCACACCGAGCATAGTAAATAGAAACTGTACTCTAAGTATAAGTGAAAGTTATACTCTAAAAATGAAAGTTATAAAAATATAAACACGTGCAATACTTACAGCCCACTGTACAAAGTAAATGTGCAAAATAACCAAGTAGTACTATATGTTGTGTAGTTGTTCTAGGATGGACATGAACAAGTGCAGCTTTCTCAGAGCTGGTGCTGACGTGTTTTTCACTCAGTTGCAGTTATGACCTGAGGCTGTTTGCACTAATCCTACAGGCTAAGTAGGTCTGCTTCAGACAAAAGTGGGGAATTACAAGTTATTCCTCTGAATATCCAATAGACCGTTACAAGTGCAAGATAATAACTGACAATAACATTTATTCTGTAAAATGTCAGCATCAAAGTTGATCCGGTTCAACCTGACACACTCAGACACACATGATGACTTCAGACCACAGAACCTGTTGGAGAGCTTCTTTCTTACCGATGGTGGAGATGTGTGACGGGTCAAACTCACTGTCGGTGAACCTGCGCAACATGCACGTCTTCCCCACCCCAGAGTCTCCGAGCATGAGCAGCCGGAACAACACGTCGTACTGTTTGGCCATGACCACACACTACAACACACACAACACTGCGGACAACATGACTTCTGCCTCAGCCTCAAACTACACACTGATGACTCCCATTCGGTGTGTGCAGACCTGTGCTGCCTTCAGGGACACCTCGGAAATCTCTATGCTCAGAGGTCACACGCTGAGTTTGTACAGTACAGTGGATACAATTAAACTCAAAGATTCAAATTCATTTAAGTTCTTTAATGTCATTATGCTCAGTGTATGTGTGTGTAAACCTACTTGGCAAAATATACTAATTCTGATTCTAAAAAAACAACAATATTAGCAGCAAATAACTATATATGGAAAATAGAAAAAGACGTTTTAACAAATAGTGCAAAATGGTGCAAGATTTTTTTTTCAACTGCATGTATAACATTCAGTATGAATTAGGGGATATTTAATGCCCACATTTTATATCATAACAATGAAAATAGAGGAAAACTAAAAGTTGAACCTGTGAAAAAATTCACTAAAACAACAGGTCCACTTCTTCATCCTGTTGTGTTGTCTGGAAGAAAAATCATAATAATAACATGGGGCATGACAATTTTGGTGCATCACTATAAACAGAGGGATTCATTTGTTTACACAACTATTTTTCAAGGACAACAACTTCTGAATTGTGTATCACACAATGCACAGTTGAAATCAAATAAAAGCATTGACATCTAGGATTAGATACCTTATATACAGCCCAAACAATGTCCTCCTTTTATTGTGGCTTATATACTTTTTAAAATAACAATCTTTCCACGTCGTCAACTGCATTATTCCGTCATATTATAAGTTTATCCAGGTCATACGTTTACACTTTCCTACGTTTCTTGAAGGCAGCACATGCCCTGCATCCTTGAGGAGGATGCCTCCTGCAGTGGGAGTGTCAGTCAGGACTCATCACTGTGCGCTGAGTCTATATATTCACTGATACACTGTATATAGACAGAGCCAGAACTCACCATTTAAACAAACAGCACGGACAGGGCTGTGGCAGGAATCAAAAAAGAAAGAAAATGCATATACACACATAGAACTCCACCCACCTGAGAGCAGATACACCTGCCACCAAAACCCCTGCCTTTACCAGATATATTTAAAAACAATATTTATTTAATCCAATGAAAAACATTTGAATAATAATTTGAATGTATAACAATTTATTTTGTTTGTCGTTCGAAGAGGGATTGATGACACATTTTTGAGGAGCCAATATCCTTCAATGTTTCAGTAAATTATCCCCCTTTAACCCCACTAGCAACTTCTTAAATTTCATTATACAAATCTAATTATTTCCTTAACTGGTATGTTAGATTAGTTAATTCCATAACTCAGCTGCTTACCTCCAACTCAACACACATAATCAACTTAGTCAGCAGTTAAAAGCAATTTTAAGATTTTATTTAAAAATAAAAAAAACACACTGAATCACCAGTATCTCCCAAAAGGATAAAATAGTTTTATTTATAGTTTCATAAAAGGTTTGCCTTAACTTGCAAGACAACCATTGGCAGTATGTACAACATACCTGTAATTTGCATGGAATGGACCAAACAAATATTGATTACATACATACACACTAATTTACCTCTGCAAAAAGGAAAAAAGAGAGAGAGAAGGATACACGTTCCCGGCACAGGCAAATATTTCGAGGGAAGGCTTTTCTTTTGCAGAACTGACACCATTTAAGAATATAGAGTGTATTATACTACACACTGACATGGACTAAAAAAAATAAGGATCACTGCCCTTTAACTGCATTGTGTAACATTCAGTATCCATTAGGGGATTTTTTAAATACCCACATTTTATTTAACAATAAAAATAGAGGGAAATACATTTTTGAACCTGAAAAAATCCACTAAAACAACAGGTCAACTTGTTCGTCCTATTGTGTTGTCTGGAAAATCTCAAGCCAAACATAAAGGAGATCAGACATATAAATATATATGAGGGTAAGAAATAAATTTTGGTGCATCACTATAAATAGAGGGATTCATTTGATTACACAAACATTTTCAAAGACAAAAACTTCAGTCACCCACACTGAAGATGAAGGGGGGGTTTGCATCTTGCAAACCGTACATTTTTTTCACATTCTTTTTCTGGAAAAGTACTAATATTAAAAAGGTAAACTATCCCGAATAAACATTTTCTTAAGGGCTTAAAGTTTGATGAGTCCTCCACAAGGTTGCAGTGGATGTTAAAAACAACCAAACGAAAGGAAAGTTGCGGTTTTTTGAAGCTTTACTGAAGCCTTGTCCCTCGTCTTCTCCACAGTAGATTAAGAACAGTGATCACGAGGGTCGAAAAGCGTCAATTCCTTCAAAACTGCACAGCTGCCTCACTCTGGGGGTCTCACAAGAGGAGTGACGGGATGATTGCCGGGTGGAAAAAGAAAGGTAGAAGCGTTTTATACATGATAGCACCTCTCTCACTCAGTCTCCACTTGTCTCCTGGACTAACGTAAGAAGGCAGGACTAAGTGCGGACAGGTAAGAGGAGTCAGGGCTGGTGGGTAAAGACGGTCAGTGCGGAGAACCTAGCTGGGCTCAGCGCGCAGCTTCTTTCGGTTGGGCGGCTCGTCTGGCTCCGATTCAGAGCTGGAGTCAGAGCCGCCGTCGAAGGCGGACACTGCGCTCCCTTTGCGGTTTGTATACATGCTGCTGTCGGAGGAGTAGCTGGTCTGGAGCTGAGTGTTCCCCTTGGCCTTCTCCAGTGCTCGAACTGTAAGCAGTCCACAAACACAGAAATACAGTGGGGGGTGAATACCATACTCATGACTGCATTGCACATCATCAACTACAAGAACACTTACCCTGCTGCTCCAGCAGAACGTTCTGCTTCTTCAAGTCATCGATGTCTTGCTGGTGGGTATGGTTTTTCCGCCTCATGTACTGGATGTACTCGGTAGCTTTGTCTAGAATCTGTGCTCGGGAGGCCTGTTTAACAGAGCTCTATCAGCAGAAATTTCAGAGAAAGATAGAGCAATGTTGTAGTGTCGGTTTATTCAGTATTAACATGTTATTCATGTAACTAATGAATGAATTCTGCTTTATAATGTTTTTTTGACTGTCTTTGGGTAAACATACAGTTGAAGGTGTTTTGCACATGCACAACTACATACAAACTCAAGACAAGAAACTTCAGGCAAGAGAAAACTGGCAAAGTGTTTATACGGACTGGGTAGAATCTGTTTGCTTTCCTGAACACAAACAGGTTAGGCTAACTAGGGAGTGTCTCATTCAGGGTTTCTGGCCCAAAGGAATAGTTAGCTGGCAAGAGCATGAAGGAATGGATGATATGATTACATTTAGAGTGGTTAACCTATGTTATTTTCTTTTTTCAATGTAGAACATGTTGATGTGGCGCATTTAATTCAGGCACGTTATGTCAGAAAGGCTGCTGAGCACGCAGGATTCCCACAATATCCACTTGTATCTTAACTTGATGACATGTTTCAAAATGATTTCATTAGTCTTCTAGTAGAGTTATGGAATATGGAATATTTATTTCCTCTCACCTTCTCCCCTTGCAATTCAGGCACAGAATCTCGTAAACTGTGAAAGCTGTCTTTAATGTGGTCCCTGCGTTTGCGCTCCAGCGCGTTGTGATGTGCTCGCTTGTCTGCCTACAGAGAGAAAGACAGAGTTTGAACTTGTAATTGTTATAAAAAAAACACACAAGCAATTACAGAAACACACAAGTTAAAACCACTGAATTCACAAGAAGGTTTGTTACTTGATTTCCATGTTATTCTTCTAACACATGAGAAAAAAAGTTCATGCAGCCTACATTATCCAAATGTTTCAGCTGTAATATCAAACATTTTTACAGGAAGCTCATTTCCATATGTGTAAATCTCGTTTTCTTGACCTAAAACAACAACCTGGGGTGTACTTATGTTAAAAAGATAATAATAATAACTGTATTTGTATAGCCCTTATCTAAACAAGGTTACAAAGTGCTTCACACAAAAGTCCATGGCAAGATGTGGTCTCTGTTTACAGAAACTCAACTAAATATGTTTACCTTCCTACACACAAACTCGATTCCAACTCACTCTCTGCTCTGGCTGAACCGAACCATGTGATGCCAGAAAATCTTAACTTATGTTCAATAACTTACAACAGAAATTCATGCCTATCGGATATGAGGGTTTAACAACACCTGTCACCATGACTGAAAACAACTGTGTGCATCTACAGTCTACTTCTTCAGCACCTGTTCTGCCTGAAGGTGAAATTATACAAATTGCATTGATAAATATTAAACAGGACCAAAGATCTGTCTCTCTAAATCTTGTGGTTGAGGTTAGAGGCTGCAGACATATTTCTGTAATGATCGAAACTTTCAGTCACAATAACCAATTTCTGAAATTTCCAGACTATCAGCCTTTTATTGCTTGATGAAGCAGAACAATTGATGACCTTAAATGCATTTCTAGGTCATTATAGTTATCATGAACTTGATATAAAAGCGATATATTTTTAATTACCTATGCCAAAAAGGTTATGTTTGCTACTTTATTATTTAGCATGATAATGCAAAAACTACTGGACAGATTACAGTGACACTTGAAAGAGGGAGCGAGTATTGGTCAGAGAAGATCCCATTCAATTTGGGTGTGAATCTGGATCAAAGGACAGACTCACGAATGTTCTTGTTAATAAAAAGGGCTGGGCAATTAAAGAATATCAATAATTATCGCAATATAACTTTCATCATTAGCAATAATGACATCAAATACATGCTCAGGTATTTGAATAAAGTCCTGGCGTCTGCAGGCAAATTACACACAAACATGACACGTCCATTAACCAACAAAGCAGCAACATGAACTAGGGCTGCATGATATTAGGAAAACATGCGATAACATTGATTAATATCGCGATGACAATATGATTTGCGATAAATAAACATAAACAGTCCCTGGAGAACACGGACAACTCCATGGCCGGGAGAAGGCGCAAAGCCCGGTCACAGCGCCACCAAGTCGGGTGCAGACACAGGAAGCCATGCACTGCTTCACTAAGTCCACTTACAGTGTTAATTTGGGTCTTTTCATACAATTTTTGACCGTGAAAAGTTTTTTACTAAGTTTATAAAGTGTGTCGTTTTTACCCAGACCGAGTTTACACGCGTGTCCGATCGCACTGTGTGTGGGTGAGAGAGAGAGAGAGAGAGAGAGAGAGAGAGAGGAAAAGAGCGAGCGAGCAAGCGGCTGATGAATGCGCTGCTCTGAATGAGGATTTAATTCATTAATAAAAGAATCGATCATTATGTGATGATCAGTGTTGATATTGTGGCGAGAAACAAATAAACATCGAAACTGTAGCGAGTCAGAGACGTCAGCTGAGAGAGAGAGAGAGAGAGAGAGAGAGAGAGAGAGAGAGAGAGAGAGACACACACACACACACACAGAGCAGCGCAGTGTGTGTGTGCGCGCTGTTACTTCCCTCAGGTTCTGTGATCATAAATAAGCTTCACAATTCCTTAATATAACCAACCGCTCATATTGATGAATCTGACTCGGGACAAACGTGATCACTAGAAGTTTCCACAGTAGAATTTAGTCGGAGGAGGCGGAGCGAGATTTGACGGAGCCGCCTCCGTCAAATTGTTTTCCAATTTTCTCTGTTTTCTCTTTTTCCGACAACGATTCACTGACAGAAAACCCTGCCAATGATCTGAATGTCTTTCAGTTGTCATCCAGGGCAGCAGGGCTCCATCGGATCGGCCAACTATATTGACATGCAGAGCGTGAATGCTGGACGCATGGATCATCATTTATCGCAGTTGTTGCCGTCTTTTGCGATGCGTCTGTTGATATCGCGATGACGATAGATTTCCGATATATCGTGCAGCCCTAACATGAACACACACACACACACAGCCTCTGTAGGCGTCAAAGCACAACACTGCAGGGCCAATGTGGAGGAACGATTAGCAACAAGAGAGCAGGTTTCAGGAGGAACACTGAACACTGAGCGCATGTTTAGGTCGCTGCATTAGCGATGTGGGTGAAAGGACCATACACACACTGATAAAATGGCATCCGCACAATTAAAGATTAGAGGAATATGGATGATTTGAACCTGCTAGCTACAAACCAGTCTGCTATATATAGGTCGGCTGAAGTGAAGGGATTACCCCACATGTAAAGAGCTGCTTCCTGTCAAACAATTACCATGCGGATCATAAAGAAAACATAGTTAAACTAAATAACCAACGTTGTTTACAGAGGTGATGACAGCACTGAGTCCTTCAGCTCTCAGATGAGCTGGCCTCGCCTCGGGGCTGTTTACGTCTCTCGCGCCTGCAGCTTCACCTTCGACACAGCCTTTTAACAAGTGAGCCTGACCTCAGCAACCTGCCCTAACATGGACGACCAGCAGCAGTGCTGTCACTGCACCGAACGACTTGTTGTTGTCGTCCTGACACACGACGTCGAGCTACGTTAACGCAACAGCCTTCACTTTCACCTACACGCTAACTAGCTAGCTAACTCTCCGAGAGACACATCCTCACCCCGCTACCAGTTTAAAATGTGGTGCTAGCCGATAGCCGCAGCTAGCTCGTTAGCTACACCAGCGCAGGTCGGTTGTCAGGAATGTTAAAAGTTGGCTAACAAGCTGGCTAGCTACTTCTAAAGGAAGCTAAAGCACATACATCGCTGTCCACGTCGATGTCATCGTTTTCGCTCATTCTTCGGGGGGGGGGGGGGGAAACGGGGGTGCGAGAAAAGAAAAAAAATAAACAAGCAGCTGTCAAAACAAAGTGCAGCGACAACTGGAGGCAGATGACAACATGTAGCACGGAGCTCTGCTACAGCAGAGGCATGACGCTCAGCGCTCTCCCTGCACGTGATTCGCCTACACATGGAAGGAAAAACACACACGGCGCAGGCGCGAACACAGCAACGCCTTGTGGGTAAAAGAGTCTTTCGCTGACACGCAGACCGCTTTGGCCTGGTGAGCTATGGAGGCTGGCCTACATTTCCCACAAGCCCGCGCGTTTGTCACACGCCCACCACAGTGTACCGTTGGGAGGGACGTGCAAATGTGTTGTTTTCAGGTTCCCGAGCCACTAGAACAGTGATTCTCAACTGGTGGGTCGCGGACCCGTTTTCAGTGGGTCGCGGGCCTTTGCCTGGGCAAAAAGAAATGTTACGAAAAAAATCCTGTGCTTTTATTTTGAAGATGATTGTTTTATGCAGCGGAGTGCCGTCTATTCACTCCTTAACAGTATTTGTTAAAGAGTGTGAATAGGATCAGTTTTGTTGGTTGTCATAGATTCAGTGAGTGAGTATTCTCAGCTAAAGCTACATAATTTGAGTCTTTTTGAAACTACTTCTCAGTAGTTGGACTTTTATTTCATGTTTGTGCATGAAAGCACTGTTGAGTCTGTTAAAAAAGGCTGAAGTTACTGAATTGTAATGTATATTGTATTACCTTGTGTCCTTAAGATGCACTTTTTGGTTTTTAATTAAAATGCAGCTAATTGAGTGTAAAAGGGAATATTTCCCTCTCTAGCATCGCCACCTGCTGGTCGTTTTGGTTTATCATTAAAAAAAAAATTGTGTTGGCATACTGTGATATTCTGTACTATCTCAGGTTCAAACTGTACCTTTTCATCAAATAAATTTGAGAAGTTGAAAATTGTCCTCGATTTTGGATCGCGGCTTGTCATTAAGGGGTGATGGTGGGTCCCGAAGCCAGACCAGTTGAGAACCACTGCACTAGAATCAGTCCATTAAAAAGACTCGTTTAAAAGAATCATTCAGAGCCTGAACTCATCCCAAAACTGATTTACTGAACAGTGTGTATAACTCATTATTCCTGACGTCTGGAAACAGGAGTGCTGTTACTTAACACAATGATAAACTATATATATAGTACAGCAATCAAATTACCTCTCAATGATGGACTGCATCCAGCATCATATTGTAAAAACATGAGCACACAAGCAGCCAACCATGGAATGTATACGAAAATGGACGCTACCCAGAAAATGAAGCCAAAGTGTGGCTGGCTGCAGTATAGGTCCCAAATTCCGGCTCCTCCATGTTAGCAGATGGGACATGGACCAAACTAAAAAGTATAAGTACACATTAAATACATTTTTCTCAGAGTTGTTTTTTTGTCATTTTAGTTCTTAACACACTGATGTATGTTCAAGTGTTCATTTTGACACTAAATTTGGTTTATAATTGTGGCAGTTGACCATGCCTCAGGGCTCTCCCCACAGCAGCCAGAGACCAACCAGTCCGTTTTGAGCATCTTTATTTGATCACAAACACACGAGAACAAACATAAATAAATTTAAACAAAATTAAATTTAAATTTAAATTTTTACAGCTCCGTCGGTCTCTTCAAGAGTCTCCCCGTGTCCTGTGTGTCTGTGTCTGAGTCTTTCTCCCCCCCCCCCCTATTTTTTTCCCAAAGCCCTCCCCCACTCACCATCCATGGCTGCACACTTGCCTCCATAGCTTTTACAGCTAGTTATAAAGCACCTACAGCAATACAAAAATAAATATTGTTTAGCAGAGATCAGGGTACATGCCTTGTGTAGAATTGATCGTCTTCTTGTCTCCCAAAACCTCAACAACACCTGTTTAAAAAAAATAATCCAGTTAATTTGTATGGCATCACATCTGCAAATGGTTGCAGAAATGGTAAAAATGTCTCCTGTCTTTTTGTCTATTTTTTTGTTTAGTTGCACAAGTCATTTTAACCAAGTCTTCTTTGTATGTAGAAAAAGCTGCTTAATTCAGTCTTAAAAGATTCCACTGAATGTTAGCAGCGTAAAGATTTTAGGATCTGGCGTCTATTAACCTGATCTCTACTATACCTTGGAGATTAGGCAGCAACATTTCAGTCTTGTCTAATATATGTGAGGTCTAAACAAAAGCCCTTGGTTTGCAAAGCGCCCCAGTCTCACAAAAACAGGGTGCCCCTTTTGAAAAGGCTGGTAACTCTGCCAGGGAAACTCATTCCTCTGCCTGGTTGCATAATATTAATTGTAAGTCCACACATGCAAGTGTGGCCAAGTGAATACAGTGCCCCACTAGAGGTACAGAAGCCCACTGATGCCAATCTTTCCCACGGTTACCAGAAAGAGAGGAATTACGGGAACAACTCATTATGGAGAAGGGTAGCTTCCAGTAATAGATGGAAGCTGGATTCACTGGAAGTCTGTGCAACACATGTACATGAAAACAGATGGGGAGAGAGCTCCAAACAGAATCTCTTTTTTAAATGTTTACTCCTGGAGTCAGTTGCAGTGATGTCAAACGTGTCGTCAGGAGTCCATGTGTGAGAGAGGGGAGGGCAGGCATTCCATACAGAGACAAAAGGAGGTAGGCACAAACATGTGAGGGGAGATGCAGATGAGCTTGTAGGGAGCACTGTCTGAAACTGCAGAAGTTGACCTGAGGTGAAGGTAAGAAACTGATTGCTTAAATTATCATTATAATATCTTTCTATTCAAGCATAAGACTGTTGCTACTTTGTTGTGTTATTATTATTTGCTATTTCTATTGTCAGAAGACCCAAAATGAGATTAAACCTCATCCTTCGGTGCTGTAAAATTCGACTGCAGTTCCAAAAAAAATTCTAAATACACAAGATCCATGTTGTTGCAGATTATGATAATTAGTTTTATGTGTTGAGTTAATTGTTTTATTTTCTTCTCTCAAGGGCATTTATTGATTTTAATAGAATTATAATGTTATCACTATCCTGTATTCCCTATCACATAGGAATCAATGACTAGTTGAATCAAGGACAACTGGACTTGGTTTTAGATACTTGACGACGTTACCTCTTCGGCTCTGAATGCATTCACATGCTACTTGGAAAGTCTAATTTCCCGAGTTGTGATGTTGTTCTGTCTTCTGAGTGCTCAACTGCTTTGAAGGTGGACTGGGGAAAAACATAGATGCTGTAAACACAATTTATTGTATTTTTGGCACCTCATTGCAATATTTGCATAATAATGAAGGGAAAAAGGATCAGGTGTGATGGGCATCTAGATCATTAAAAACAGATGCACGTTTATCATAAAAACATATGTATTGGCTGAACAGTATGGCAGTATGTGTTGTTAGAGATGGACATGCAGTTTGGTGACACAAATTTTACACTTGACAAGTTCACATCAAAAGCTCAATTTACAGCTGATTGTAAAGTGACTGTAAAATAGGTGTTGGTTATTTTTCACGCTGTGGTCCTGACAGTTGCTTAAGTCAACTAAGTCACCTTAGTTTAGCTTAATCTCTCGTCTTGTTCCCTTTTAAAAAAAAACTATTAATAAGCAAAAACAATGGCATTAAAGTCGACGGTGGTGTGGGTGGTTTAATTCTTCTAGCAGTTGTGTTAAAGGGGACATATCATGCAAATTCCACTTTGTTAGTGCTTCTACACGTTAATTTGGGTATCTGGCATGTCTACCAACCCAAAAACTCTGGAAAAAAAACACTCGCGCGTTTTGTTATGGTTCCTCTAAGTCAGAAACGTCATGCTTGAGTGACTGGAATGAGCTTCCTGTGTATTGCTGCGAGGCAGCGCAGCGCCGTTCTCAAGCGCGCAGCCGCCTGGCTGTTCACACGGGACGCGCATTTCTCCGCGCTGGTCAGCCCGCGATTCTGCTTTCTCCGCTTGTTGTTGTACCCGTTGAATGTCGGGGTTCGGGGGTAAATGATGGTCTTCATAGCCCCCCCCACCCCTCTCTTTCTCTCTCTGTCTGTCTGCTTGTGTGCTTGTAGTGGATGGGCAGAGGGGGACATTTAATTATGTGATTGGGAAAATTAAAACTCCAGGACAACAGAAGGGGAATACAAAGTATGGGATGCATATTTGATAATTTATATCATATAAAATATGTAATTTATATCGTTTAAAATCATGGGGGGAGAGGGGGAGGGGGGAGCTGGCTCATTAGCATTTGAAGGAACAGGCACTCAAAACAGGTCACTCTGTGGAGGGCTGTTTTAGACAGGGTAAAAAGGGTGCTGTTTTAAATGATCCTTGTGGTATTTTGACCAAAGTATGTTATAGACATTTCATTAAGACCCCAAGGAACCATATCAACTTGTGGTAAAATGGGCATGCTATGTCCCCTTTAAGTTCCAAGGACTCACCAACTCCAACTCTTTTGCGTATTTAATCAGTGGCAAGACGTAAAGACACAATGGAATTTAGGAATTATCTTTTATCTTATCTATCCAATAGGATGCAAACACCTACATGTAACATAGAGAGTGGCAGCAATTCTAGCCATACATGGATGTGCTGTTGGAATGGGTGATGCAAGAAGATATACCGGGATGCTGTGGGAGACATCTTCAGACTTGGGGGTGACAATTGCTCATGTTGCTCTGTTAGCGTTTGTATATTGTTGCACCTTCTGGTCTCCTTGATGCATCAAGTCTACATTAAAATCTTCTTCATAAGACATCAGCTGCTGCCTTAGATCTCCTTTCACCAGCTTCCAGGAAACTTCCATAACATGTGTTACATATGGAAGCCCATTTCCGCCACTGTGATGAAACAATAAAGATCCTGTAAGGCATTATAAGGAGAAACTGTCTCAAAATGATGGCTTAGCATCTCATAATTATAACTTACTATCTCATAATTATAACTTATCATCACATTATTATGAATTACTGTCTCATAATTATGAGATACTGACTGAGTGAAAGAGAGCCATGGTTGAGAGACTGTGGTCAAACCAGCTGGCTCTCGCTTTTGAATGCTCAAACCAGCTGTCTGTCGTTTTTTGAGTGCGCAATTGATTGCATATTTACGGTAATCGCTATGAGGTTTAGAAGAATTTAGTTTTTTCCTCAAAGTACTATTACTGTGTAATTTTTGATTAATCCTGTGTCAAAGTCCCCTCCACAGAACAAGAATGAGCTTCTTCTACTATCTTTGTTGAGGGATTAACAGCTTTTTTGCCAGAAATTCTTCATGAGACTGATGTTTTTGGACTTACTTGTTAGACTACTTCCACAAATACTAATAAAATAAGGGAAGCTAATGTTTTCATTGTCATAAAATTGTGTCATAAGACACGTAAGGAAAGTATTAACTCATATCTTAATTGTCAATGATTGATTTGATTAAAACAAAAATGTAAAAGGCCTGCGATTAATTTCAAATTCCAACAACACGTTCATCAATGTGTTATTGTATGATTAGAATACTGTGCATGTTACTGCTATGACTTTTTTTAACAGATGTGCTCCTTAGAATCACAAGTAGTAAAAGAGAGTTTCAAAGATAACTTTATTGCACATTAAACTACATTAATTTATAATCCAACAAAAAATGTAATACAGTTGTGGATAAAGGTAAACATGATCTTCACTGTAGGAAGATTAATATGTGAGTGAATATAATTTACAGTAGAAATTTTAGAATTGAGAAAGCGCAATAATATTTCATATATACCATACAGCAGTTGATGCAGTCGTCTGTTTACTGTAAGAGTGAAGGAACACAAACTGCTCTTACATTTAAAATGTTGTGTAACTTGTGTAGTTTGACTTATTATGGTGATGGAGGAAAGATGCAAACAGTTCGGGAGCCATTATTCCTCAGGGGTCATCACAGTTCATGTGACTGGATGGTGACATTGTCTGGTGACTGCTTTTGAGGAGCAGTTGGTTTCCTTTTGCCTTGGGTTTCTGTATCTTAGATGCCTTAGGTTTTGCAGAATTTCCTTCCTTTGAAACAGAGAGAGCTGCAATCTGAGTTTGGAGGTTAGCAATCTCTTTCTTAATTTGCTCCATGGCTGAAGGTAGACCATTATCTTGGATTTGCACCTCATAATTGATTATCCCTCTAGCACACATAGCTTGTTTGTTGGCCTGAATCTTTGTGAATCCTAGGTGCTTCTTCATTCTTCTTCATAGTGGGGACAAGGCCTTTTCCTGAAAAGGACCTCAGTTTAGTAGGTGATTAGATTTGAGATGCAATTTCTGTGCCTTTCACATAATGTTCCACCACTACAAGTACCACCACTTGCTGTACTTCCCCTGGGCTGAGATGATCAGGAGAGATATTAATGTTATGCATGGTGTCTCCTATGATGGACGGAGCTAGGATAGCTGCAGGCTCCGTACGATGGTAGGCAGAAACTGGGCTTGATTCACCAGGGTGAAGGTTGGGCATCGTTCCAGCAGAGGTCAGTTTGGCGTCACTGAGGTGAGGATAGACTTCCATTTGGGATTGTTCTCCAACACACTCAGTTATTCTGGTCAATTCCCCTCTCAAAATGTCCTCAAATGGCATCCCACTTAATCTGGCTACGCCTTTAAGCTCAGATAGAAATGTATGGGTGATTTCAGTGCCTACCTTACTGCTGTAAACACCAGCTAGGGTTTGCACGTGCTGAATGATCTCGGGATCTGCAGAACTTTGCCTGTCTGATGGTAGAATGACTTCAAGTGTGTGTACTGGTTCACCTGATTCAAATTCAATAACAGCCTGTTTGTGAAATTCAGAGACTGGGTTATCAACCTTAAGTACTCTCCTGATTGACCCATATCGTTTTAGGTAATCAAAAATCTCCTCATCTACAGATGTATAAGGCAACCCGCTAACTATGAGAGAGTTTGGTACTTTGATATTTTCTGTCTTAACAATGTCCATCTCGAGAGTTTTAACACTCCAAAAAAACTTGTTTCAAAGAAAACAAAAAAAACATACAAAGCTGCAATGCAAAGTGTTGATCTGTAGATGGCACTTCAAGTGACATTCATGTATGGCTATAGTCTAACTACAAAGCTGGCTTGCCATGTGTTTCTGTACCCACTTGTGGTTAGGTCAATATCTACTAGTTTCAGTTAGGAGCTAAGGGACATAGAATGTAATAGCAATAAATGAAAGTACACATGTTACACAAGTTAAATGACAAATGTAACTTTACTAACTTAAATGTGCAGGTGATAATTCACAAGCATTTGAAAACTCAATGTATGAAAATAAAAATTAGGCCCTTTAAAACAAGTATTTTTACGTCAGTCATCTTTAAAGTCTGTGATCACTCTCGGTGTGTGTTATGTCAGTCCACTGTCTTTAGTTTGTTAATATCAGTGACTGTTCCTGTGACAGTTCCTTAAAAGAGCATGCGCCCTTTACAAGTGTATGTAGCAGTCCGGCTGACTAGCACCACCCTACCACCACAGGGATCTCTTTGTCCAGGTAGGATCACGTTGGGAGGCTCGCCATCAATAATAAATTAGATCTCTAAAAGTTGTTCTCACTGTGTCCATAAGACCTGACAGATCAATGAAAATGTCAGGGAGGTCAGAGAGCCACAGAATTTCTTTTAAACATTTTAATTTTGTTTTCATTAACAAAAATGCTAAAAGATAAACTTCACAAATTTGGGCCAGTAAAAGGTCAACTAGCCAAACTAGCCTCCGGTAACAAGTGAAGACAAGTTAACAGCACCAAAAAACTGCCCCTCAACTGACACAGGGGAAACATATATAGTGGCTGATCAAGCCACTCAAACAAACTAAGCAAATTAAATAAAGATTACCACCATGTTACTGAGTTTCAGTGTGTGGTTGCTGGTGCAGCCATCACAGAACAGAAACGGGACCTTCCGGGTTCTGGTGTTCTTGTTCCAGTTACCTTCTGTTTCTCGGTTAGCTGTACACAAAGCTCTGCTAACTGTATTAAACTTCCAAGGATTTGTTTTAATTCTACTCCTCTGTTTTGCGATCGCTCCCACATGAGCACTCCTCTGCTCTCCATCTCACACACCACCGTTCATGCAGGTGTGCTGTGATCCTTCAATTCTGAGTGGCTGATCGCTCACTACCTGTTGAATCTGCCAATCATGTTGAGCTGGAGGCGGGACATGATCACACTGTCAATTCTGAGAAACTGACATCTCACTATTGTGGAAATAAAAATAATCCTTGATGCCTATTTTAACCAGTTATTGTTACTGGATTACAATTGTAACAGCTGTTCCTTGCCTTGCATGTAGGAGGTGATAATTTTCATTTAATTCTATTCAATTTAAATGGAAATCTAAAGTAATACATCTCCAACTTTAATCCTTTTGCCATGTGTGTATTTTGTTTGCTTTGTGTGACAGGTGAAAGCCTCAGGACAGTAGGATTTGGACGAGTGCCACAATGAATGTGACAGAAGTCCACCAGGATCAAGCAAACATCTACAGTCAAGGAAATGCTTCTGGCAATGGAAGCATGGATTCCCTGGACCTCTTGTCCCCCTATGACACAACCATCAACATTTTCACCATCTTGATCCTCATAATCACCATGATATCCCTCGGTTGTACGATGGAGATTTCCAAAATTAAAGGCCATTTCATCAAGCCAAAAGGAGTAGGCATTGCATTGGTGTCCCAGTTTGGCATCATGCCTCTCACTGCGTTCTGCCTGGCCAAAATCTTTCAGATGGATAACATGAAGGCTGTGACTTTGCTCATATGTGGAAGCTGTCCAGGGGGAAGCTTATCAAACGTTTTTTCCCTGGCCATCCAGGGGGACATGAACCTCAGGTAAACATTTATTGATGTATTGACTCCTGTCTTGTTGGAGGAATGCAAATAGCTACAATAATTAACTACCTAAGCTGTGTCAGCACAATCTGCTGTCATTGACATTTCTCCTGATAAACAGAAAATCAAGGCTCTTGTTTTGCATGAACAATTTCAGACATGTCTAATAATGTTGCATCTTGTCCGCTTCCAGCATTGTATTGACCACTTGCTCCACCTTCGCGGCCATGGCTATGATGCCTTTGCTGCTCTTTATTTTCTGCCGAGGCTTCCCCGGTCTGGAAAATGCCATCCCTTACACCAGCATCATCACGACCCTCGTGCTCACACTGGTGCCTTGTGCCATCGGCATCGCCATCAATCACTACAAATCAAAGTGGGCAGTAATGGTGAAAACAGTAAGACTTGTGTATTTCTGCCTCACATAAACACAGCCATCACAAGAGCAGATCATTTGATGTAGACCAGGACCCAGAAACTGAGGGAATTCAGCAATCACTCACCTTTTTTCTTCAACATCAAAAATGTTGTCAGAGGAAAAAAAGAGTATTGGAAACAAGTTGTGTTTTTACCAACATTATTCATCACAGATTCCTCTAAAAATGTAAAGGAGCCAAGTGGATTCTCGTAACATGCTTCTGCTCTGTCTGTCTCAACAGGTTGGTCTCAGCATCCTCTTTATTTGCACCATCCTCATTCTTATCCTGTCTGGCACTGCCATCAAAGACGTGCTGTGGCTCTCCCTCACAGCAGATAATGTGATAACGGCTGCTCTGATGCCACTGATTGGCTACATACTGGGATATGTCTTGTCTTTCATTTGTGGACTCGATGCTCAGTAAGTAAACACACACTAGATATACCAATCTTTCATCAAAAAGCTACTCTGGACCTGTGTCCCAGTTACTACAGAATAAAGTGAGCCAACAGAGTGCATATAAATGACATGTGCAGTAGTCTGTCATACAGCTGTGTTGAAAAGCCTCAGATAATGTGAAATCTGGAAAAGTGTTATTTCAACAGTGTTCACCTTGTTTAGTATCAAATTGATGTTCTATCAAATCTAATGACATCTCTCCATCTTTTCGCAGATGCAGGAGAACCATCTCCATGGAGACGGGTTGTCAAAACATCCAACTGTGCTTTGCCATCCTAAAGGTGGCTTTTCCACTGGAGGTCATCGGACCCATGTTTTTCTTTCCCCTGATATATATGGTTTTCCAATGTATTGAGGCCTTTCTCCTGATCCTTTGTCTCAGATGTTACCAAACATTCGCAGCACCAGCTGAGGGTAAATATCACAGCTGCCGGCCTGTGTGTGTGTGTGTGTGTGTTTTTGTAGAGTGAGGCTGTGAGAGAGCGGTGGAAGAGGTTATATGAGCACATTTGTCACCATTGGTGCATTTGAATGCAGATCAAACAATGCAGACATCTAATATCATCTGTCTCTTGCAGATAAAAGATATAGCAGTGTTGACATTAAACATGAGGCAGTGAACCCACCAAGCCGGCCTTACCAAAAAGGACTCAGTGCTGGAGAAGGACAAGAAGAGGAGCTGAATCGTGCACACAGAGAGGACAGAGCTCTTCAGTGAATAAACTGTATTATCTTCACTCAGGCCTGTGATACGGATAGAGATTGTTTAAGCATGTGCAACAACCAATACTTTAATTGTTTAATATACAATGTTAATTTTAACATAGAAAGTTGATTAAAAATTAGATTTAGTATTTATGTTTGTATCTAAAATGTTATGAATTGAAATTATCTATATATATATGAGTATATTTGAGCACATTTTGCTTTTATTTTGAGAATGAAATGTTGTGTTATTTGCTATTAAATACTTGAATTAAAATGTGTTGAGTGAAAGGTCAATGATATGACTAGAGGGCGCTCTGAGAGCACCCACTTCAACAAAGGCCCAACAGTCCCCTTAAGAAACCACATTTAAATTCATTAGATTGAGATTTATTTTTATTTTTATCAAGTCATAAATATCAGTCCCCTAAGCCAGATTTTTGACCATCATAAACCATGAAAATGTATTCCTAAAAATTGGTTCAGTTGTTTTATTGCTGACAGGCAGACAAACCTCCTTGACGGAGGTAAAGAGCACTCTAATGAAAACAATACAGACAATTTGAACATCTCAAATCATATTTAATCAAAATGATCATGTGTTATAATACAGAGCAAACATAATTTAAAACTTCACATATATTAAAATACCATCTTCACAAAAAAAAGACAAATACATTTCTCAGTCCAAAAGTAAACTCAAATGACAGTCAAACAAAGTGAACACTGACATTACACTAAACTATACACATCATTTTTTGTGTCTTGCCACTTTTTACAGCGTCACATTGAACGTGCCTGCATTAGAATTAAAAATGAAGCAGCAAAGTGAAGACCTTTTTCTTCAAGAGCTGTGGAAGCATCAAAAGAAGCCATGGCTGATCAACAGCATTCTGGACACATAAATAAAATATGCATTTTTAGTTTCCTTAAAACAGGAGTTTCCAAGCAGCCTGAATAAATTAAGAAGATAATATTTTCCAGTGTACAAGTGATGTGTCTGACAGAACCACACATGATATCACTAAAGCAGTAGAGGCGTTTAACTGACATTCATTTTTGAAATTCCTTATTGTACATATCATCGATAAACTGTGCATAGAAGTGGAAAGCTAAGGCCATTGGGGGAAAGGGTAAGCAGAAGAGAAGTAGGGATGAAATGTGTTGAATGCAGGCCCCACAAAAACAAACATAAGTCCCTTTAAATGTTTGTCCTCAATCCAAAGAAAAGCTCAGCGGTGATCTCTTCGGTTGGACAAGCAGCCTTATACTGTACAGTGACGTGTGGAATGGTGCGAGTCATGATGAATAACCCTTAAATAATGCTAAATATAATTACAAAAAAGACAATGCTGCGAGTGGACATGACCTGGACAGCAATCTAGATTACCTGGCTTTCATGCAGCTTTTCTAACATGTGTCTTACATGGTGTGATATATGTGGTTAAAGAAATGGAACAGTAAACAGGACAATGATGAGATTAAAAGCTCCCAAAATAAGTTTGCAGCTTCACCCATCCATCAGAAGTATGTTAGTCTTTTTAGTTTTCCAACCGACGCATTCTTTCAGAGCTGACTGTTCCTGTTTCTGATTTTAATCTACATTTTCAAACCGAGCTTCAGGCATTAGCCGTTACATGAGTAGTGTAGGAATTCCTATAAAAAAATGTAAGCATGTATCTACATGAGAATCCCTCCTCTGTTCTCCTTTGGGGTGGCCAGAGAAAGTGTTTTCTGAGTGAGCCACGGCTTCACCCCGAGCCTCTTCTGCCAGGCTGGTCTGTGTTGACAGCTGTGTTGACAAACTCTCAAGAGGCATCACGCTCACCAGTAGCGACTCTGGTTGCCGCAAATAAGTCCAGTGTATGTTTTCAGGCCTCCTTCAGCAATGGCATATCTGGGGAAAACAGATAAAAAAAGATCCTCATCATTTTCTTTTTTGTCACTTCCATAATACACGTTAATGCATACATAGGAGGGAAATGTCATACTCTACAGACAGTGGTGGCTCGTAACAAAGTACATTTACATAGTTCCTGTACTTAAGTACATTTTTCAAGAGTTTGGACTTTACAAAGTAGATTTATTTTCAGCTACTTTTCATGTTTACTCCACTAAATATATCAGCCAATATCTATACTTTCTACTCTAATGCATTTTTACAATGCATTGCGTTACACAGTTTTTTAAAATATTTTTTTAAAGTAATCTATCATGAGAGGGGAAATGCTAAATTGGTAAAATCAGAGCAAGCATGTAACATAGACCCTGTTTCCTGCAACAGCAACACTCACTGGTGAAGAAACAGCTGGAATAGATTCAAAAGAGGCTGAGACTCAGACATAATGATGTAGTACTACTACAGCTCATCTTTCCAACATTTGTGAAGATGGTAAGGATCTATGCAACACTGCCAGTGACAACAGCTTCAGTGGAAAGATCCTTTTCAAAACTGAAGATAATAAAGAACAGGCTCAGGAGTCTCTGTGGGGAAGAAAGACTCTCCGACCTTCTCCTGCTTGCCATTGAGCAAGACATTGAAATAAATCACAGTGAAGTAATAAAAACCTTCCAAGAGATGGCACCAAGGAGGATGCTCCTGTGAAGATCCTTTAATTTATTCAGAGCAGAGTTTTGATAAGTTTTAAGTTAGAATATTTTTTGATTATTTAACATATTATTTGGTAATACAATATGGCCTTGTTTTGTCTGTTTTTCCCTGTTATTCATTTATTTATTTGATAATTTGAGTTAGTTTGTTAACAAAAATAAATATATAAGTTGAAAATATCCTACTGTGTTTTTTATTTATTTATTTATTATTATTATTTTTAATTTCATAAATAATTTTGGCGATCGGTGCCGTTTTTTGGGGGTTTGAGCACCTGCCCCCCAAAATGTCTGTGCACGTGCCTGTGTAGTAGACTGTTACATTAGGGAATAGGCTACACTCTGCTACTTCTTTTACTATTGAAACTTTAAGTATATTTAAAAGCAAGTACCTGGTTTTACTCAAGTAGAAAAGTTAACATGGTACTATTACTTGAGTACATTTTTGTCTATTCATTTGTACTTTTACTTAAATAAAATGTTCGAGGACTTCTTCCACCACTGTCTACAGATCAGGATGCAGGTCACGTCCAAAAACAACATAAGACAAATTATCGATGCAAGACAAAAATGTAAAAAACATAAAAAGAGAGTCAGTGGACATTTAAAGTGTTGTGCGAATTTGTGCATATCTGTACTTTACACTAGACATGATACAAAGTGGGGTCTTTAAATAAGAAAGAACTGTATATGAAGAGGGTTTTACCATCAGAGTAGTCCATGTCAGAGTCCAGAGACAGGCTGTGTCGATCGCTGCCTGCAGGCGTCCGTCTTTGTGAGGATGAAGGAGCCGTAGCACCTGCGTTCTCCAGAACCCAGGTGGAGGGTGAGGGCGAGGGTGAGGGGGATGAGGAAGATGAGGATGGCGGTACAGGGTGGACCACAGCCATCTCTGAATGTTGCTGTTTGAGGGATGAAGGCCTAGAGGGGCCAGCCTCTGGCACTGTGGCGTGCTGACCCTCAGATAGCACGATTTGGACTCGAGACTCAGAGCTGAGGGCTGAAGCTGAGGCTCCACTGCGGCTCACGGCCTCCTCATACGACGGCAGAGTCACCTGGACACCTTCTACCATGATGGACACGGGCTGGCCGGACACACCCGGATCACGTCTAGATGTGAAGGGCCAGGATAAAGTTTAAATCTGCCAACCTCTGTTACTTTTAAGAACAGTTCCTTGAATGTAAAAGCATAGTGTGTGGTGTCAATTATAAAATACTTGTAGTGAACAAACTCACCGATTGAGGGATTTCAGTTTTGGCTGTAAAAGTACAAACAGCACCACGAGGAGCAGGATGAGGATCACTGAGCTGGCTGTGGATGCCACTATGGACAAGGCGGGCATCCCCAGTGGTAAAGGAACTCGGTCTGTGAGACATGAACAACTGATAATCTGAACAGAATTTTGTGATTATCTATACAATAGTTAAAATGTGTCATCATATCTTTACCTTGATCCATGAGGCAGCTGAGCTTCATTTGACTGTCCCACTCTCCATATTGGCAGGTCAGGTATTTGTAGTCCCCCTTCAGAATATAACCTTCCTCACAGAAATACTCAATCACAGTGCCATGAGAAAGTCTTTGGCATGGGGAGGGGTGGCAGTTGTAACCCCCGTTCTCTGGCTCATACGGAGTCTGGCATACTGTCCACGGGAAAAAGGAAAAAGCAATGAATACAGTGTTGTACGTTGTTTCATTAAGCTTTTAGCCCAAGTGACGAACAGATTAATCAGCTGGTTGATTAAATTGGTTGATATCTGGCAATTTAAGATTATCAAAGCTTGTATCTCTGAGACCAAGAGACAAAAGTGATTGAAGACACTAAAATTTAAAATAATAGTTGTGATTGAATTGGTCTGAAGCTTTGTGCTGATTGGTGATTATGATTGACAGTACTTTGTAAGGTTTTGTCTTTACCGTCACTGCGTAAGCATCGAGGAGGTTCAGAGGACCAGTGTCCCTCTGCACTGCAGGTGAGGATGCTGGGTCCGTCTAGCAGGTAACTTGGGTCACAGTTATATTCTAGTACTGTGCCCACAGTGAAGAAGCTCCTGTTAGTTTCTGTCAGATTAGTTGAGCCGTGCTGCACCATGGAGGGTCTAATGCAACCTTAAAAAGGGGAAAACATTCAAAAATAAAGTTAATATCCATAATTAATCTTTCATAACAAATATATAATTTATTTAAGCAGCCCTTCAGATTTCGAAAAATGTTCCAAGTGCTTCATATTACAAGGTAGAACAGATAAAAGAAAAAAAATGATGGTGATGAAACTAAACACAAATATTGTGGGACAGATTTAATCTACCTTTACCTTGCTCCATGGCGCAGCTGACTGGCATTAGGTTGTCCCATTTCCCATACTGACATGTAAGGAATTTATAATCTGCCTTCAGAACATAACTTTCATCACAGAAGTATTGAATCATGGCACCATGAGAAAGTCTTCCACATGGGGAGGGGTGGCAGGTGTAGCCTCCGTTCTCTGGCCGATATGGAGGCTGGCATACTGGCCATGGACCAAAACAAATACAAGAAATACATATTAACTCCAGTGCCCCTGTTTCACTAAGGTGTCAACATCTCATATTGTTGAATCCTTGTAAGAAATGTTAATTTTGTCTCCAGCAATAATGAGTCTATGGAGAGTGTGCTACGATCTGGGAAGCACGTAATGTGTTATCACAGATGATGGATGTCGATTAAAGACATGAAATGTGTCTCTTACTGTGTTTTTTTTCCAACAGATATCAATGTTATTAATGCAAACAAACTCTAGGTTAAAACCACTGAAGTGAATTGAAATACAAACAGAAAAGACACAGCCAAATTGAAAATGAAACTGACACTAACACCAAATCCAAAATGTCTTGTACTTACGTATGTACTGTATGTATATTATGTAATGAAGAGGGATGTGGAGGAGATTTGTCTTTACCGTCACTGCGAATACAGCGAGGAGGTTCAGAGGACCAGTGTCCCATCATGGTGCAGGTGAGGATGCTGGGTCCAGCTGGCAGGTAACCAGGGTCACAGTCGTACTCTAGTACTGTGCCCACAGGGAACAAGCTCCTGTTGGTGTCTGTCAGATTAGTTGAGCCGTGCTGCACCATGGAGGGTCTTACACAACCTTACAGAAGGGACGACATTCAAAACAGTTGATTTTCATACCAAAGTCTTTTAAAGTTGCTTAATCCTAAAAGTGCTATATGTACGTTTCTGGCAAGAAAATCATTTGTTCACAAAACAGCTATTATTGCTATTATGAGCTATGTAGTAATTATACTTAAATAAATATGGCTTTTTGTTTATGTAGCACATTTTTAAAACAGTGTTACAGACTGATGTTAGACATCATTTTCCTGATGGTGGATATTTAAGGCCAATGCATTAACCTACGGATAGATCAGAGTTCGAGGACTAACCCACCTTGGCTTACACAGCTGATCTGCATGGGGCCGTCCCACTGCCCATCCTGACAAGTCAGGTAGTTATAATCTCCACTGAGAACGAATCCCTCATCACAGAAGAACTCGATCACAGAGCCATGGGAAAACATTCGACAGGGGTTTGGGTGGCAGGTGTAGCCCCCATTCTCAGGTTTAGTGAGGGGTAGACATGCTGATGAGGGGGAAAAAAATACAACGTACAGGTTGAAGAACCTGGCCAACGTTTAAGGTGCTTTTGTGTTAAAAAATATAGAGTATAGATTTCTACTAGTAAGGGCAAAATGTTAAATGAGACTGACTCCCTCTTAGTTAACAGGTCAGAAAAGACAGAGGTGGGAAGAATTTCTTACCACCACTGCGTATACAGTGAGGAGGCTCTGAGGACCAGTGTCCCAGCGTGGTGCAGGTGAGGATGCTGGGACCATCTGGCAGGTAACTAGGGTCACAGCTGTACTGCAGAACTGTGCCCACAGGGAACAAGCCCCTGTTGCTTTCTGTGAGGTTTACCCAGCTGTTCTGGACCATGTACGGCCTCACGCATCCTGGGAAGAGAAAAGCAGAGAAGACGAAATTCTGTGAAACTCACTTTTTAGCGACAAATATTTTGAGCCTGGTTTGAGACATGTTACTCAGAAGCCACCAGTAACACGGATACTGAATGACCTATGGTAACCACGACAACAGGTTGGAGATTTTATGCATATACAGCACAAAGTTTGGGTGATGGGGTCAACGTAACTTCTCTGCAGTTTTTCATCTGGACAGAATGAACATGTCAAAGCAATCATATTATATTTATATCACAATATTGTGTGTAAGTAGGAAATCTTTGTACAGGTGGTGAAAGAGGAAAAGTGAATGGGTTACAACAATTAGTTTAATCTTTTAGAGAGCACTTGGTAAACATACATAAACACTTATTACACATGTATATTTCAGTCCCGATACCAATACAGTGGATCAGATTGTCTTTGTTTTAGTACTGTGTACTGCAAGCATAGACTTGTTGTTTGTGGGGCTACTGGTTCAGGTTGATACAAATCTATTTAATACCTGACAGAAACATAACGTGCCTCTTGGTTGATTCAATTTACAAATGGACAGCTCACATGTGTGTGAATGCACTCAAGAAGTAGTGAGAACAAAATGAGGGACTGCCAACTCAATTAATGTCTTCTAGCCAGCTACAATTTCATTATGAACTTAATTTTTTTTTCACTTGTCAAAACAATATGCCAACACATTTATTTGTTTGTGGTGGCCAATCACAATAACAATGTTGGCTGCCAAATATTGATTTCCAATGTATTTGCTGTTTCACGTTTATTTGAGGAGCTTTGTGCAGAACACTGAAACACCGCTCCTTGCCAGCACACACACACACACTATTGTATCTCTATCTTAGTGTGCACATTCAATGGCATTATGCATTTCCTTAAAGGTCTATGTACAAATGGTCATCACAAGGTCATAAATGCACACACACACACACACACACACACACACACACACACACACACACACACACACACACACTCGCGCACACACACACACACACACACTCGCACATTCGCACACTCGCACACGCACACACGTCATCGTTGAACAGGCTAAACACAACAGATAGGTTCTTGCTTGGGTATATATACAGCAGGTAATTCATATAAATCTTTAGTGGACTACACTATGCAACTAGTATTTAGACAACACGATCATGTCACATAGTTTCTGGGCTGAACTATTTCTGAGAATAAATATGCTGGGATAAACTAAGTCTCTCACTGACATTGAAACCAGTGTCAGACACTTAAACAAGTCTGTGCCATCCTGTAGAACATGCTAAACACTTTCACAGTCACACTTTCTTGATATTTTCCCAGTAATGAAGGTAGGGGTTGATATATGACACACATAACCCACAAAGCGTTGAACTGTATGCGAGTGAAGCCATAAACCATGCGTCTTACCTGCCCCGTGTGCAGTGGACACTACAGTCAGTGCCAGCAGCAACTGAAAGGACTGTTTAGTGGCTGAGGTGTGGGCCAGAGAGGCTTTTGATATTGACTCTACCATTCCATTGCACATCTTCCACTGCAGAGTCAACTCAACCTGGTCGGGTCAGAGAAGCAGGTCAATACACGGGTAATAAACATGAAGAGGACAGTCCCCCCCCCCCAGCCTGCAGCATGTGTTGACACCTGCCTGGTGCAGGTACTCTGCAGAGCCTGGGCAGCTGCCAGCGAAATGGGCGTGAGTGTGGGACAGAGGTACAAAGACGGAACCGAGAGGAAAATAGAACGAAGGATGCTATGAGCATCTGTCAAGCTAGCGCTGATCAGAAGCTCCTCTCGTTAATAGTCTGTATCAATGTTAGCCAAGCATTCACTTTAACCGATGAGACATCAGCCCTTTAAAACATAGCAAACGTTGGTTCTGAGTGGGTTCGTCTTTGCGGCTACACGCCCATTCTCACTTCTTCCTCATTAGCTACGATGGCTACGTTCGCTAAAGGGAACAAGGCCAAAACACACAGTAAAACATTTACAGACACGGTACATGCCGTGGACGATAACTAGCTAGCGACCGCGCTACCACCTATATATAATTAATACTGGACAAAGCAAAGCACAGATCATACTCCGCATTAGGCTTAGCAACCCGAAAATCAATATTAGCCCTCTTAGCTTGATAACGCTAGCTAGACATTAAAATTGCCAGTTAACGTTACTTACCATAGAAACACGGCCTCGGGACCTCCACCCTCGCTGTCTGACGCCGCAGCCTCCAACTAACAAGGTGTCAGCTTCACCGGGGACATTTAAAATCACGGTGGGAACAACGAACAACAGGATGTATCGAGCAGAGCTGCACCACTACAGCTAACCGCTAGCTAGCTCCCTAAGGCTAACTTGTTACCCGCTAGCCGCAGCAACGGAGAGACGGCAAGCTCAGAGCGTGGCAGCGGCAGCTCGTGGAGGCACTCCCGGTGGCAGCAGAAGCTGCCACTGATGTGTAAAGGCAGCTGTCAGGTGCCACTGCTGCCACCCTGTTTGAGGGAAAAGGGAATGGTGTGTCTTTCTGTGTAATGACCTTTATCCAGGCATCATTTTTAGATGTTGATGGAGAGTTGAGCTGTTGCTAAAACGATGCACAACAATCTGGTACACACGAATGTGGTAGGACTCGGCAGTGATGTCAATGGAGCATGATGCTCAATGACTGAACCTGGAACCCTGCTTTCTTTTCAATGAGTTTACTCCTCTGTCTGAAAGGATGAGGGCGAGAAGCTGTTATTAATGTATCATTAGCCAATTCATGTTCGTGCCTTGTGAACTAAGATTCTTTAATATCAAAGTCACTTTAACCCAGTCCTCACTACAATACCTTTGCTATCTTTGACACATGTGAAACACATTTTGAATGTCTATCTGTCATCAAAAGCAAAACATTTTTTTATTTTTCAAGTTGTACTTGGTGACCTTGGTGAAGATGTACTTGAAATTACTGGTTAGCCAGGAAAGTATAAATAACAGTTTGCTTCAATATCAGTACAAATGTACTGATATTGACACTTTATTTTAACAGGATAAACCAGCATGTATCATTATCACTAAATTAACTGAATTCATATAAATACTGAAGACATGAAAATAAAACTTGGTTAAAAAGTAGTAGGTCAGTAGCTGATTGTCGTGTACAGCTTTGTTTGTCATTTGTCTAGAATATGCACTGATGCTTTTACACCATAGAAGTTCCTAACTCTCCTAAGTCTATTTTAAATGTTCTTATGGATGTTAGTGTATTTAACTAAGAGTCCTTGGAGAATGCCTATGGGATCCCGTCATAAGGAAAACATTTTTCAACTTATTATAGTAAATTAAACTGAAAATGGTTTATATGCAATTGTAAAGTAACATTTTGTGAGTCTCTCTTTGCTGTGTTGTAACACAAAAACACAGAATACATTTATTCAGCCTAGTGTGCGAGTGTGCCTGAACCTACTAATAACTTTGTTCCTTTGTGGTATTTCCATCTACTTTGGTACAAGAAATCGCTCCAAGAGCAGTGGCATCTCGGTGCATCATTGCCATATTGAAGTTAAGGATAACAAAGTACATTTTTCCTTTGGTTTATCCCAGTCTACTCAGGCAAAGTATCAGAGAGTCTTTGCTAACAAACTATCTACTAAACTTTCATAAACCAGTATATGTCATTGAATAAATCACAAACAGCTTTAGTTGCTCTCAGACAGTGTGGCGGCGGTGACAACTGCCCCCAAACAGTGGGACAACAAAGGCAGCTGCCTTTCAACAGTGTGGCCTCAAATGCAGCTGCCTTCACATGTCAGTGGCAGTTTCTGTTGACAGCGGAAGTGCATCAACGAGCAGCTGAGCCGCCTCCATTTCCCTCGGTAACTATAGCAACAGATGTAGCGACAACATCCGGTTTACGTTCGTAGTTAATAAAGGCGGAAAACAGCGGAGAGTTTGTGATGACAAATAGGTCATATTTAGCAAACGGCTACTTCACAATTACAAATACCAAGTTGTCACGATGGAAACGATCAGAGGAAGTTTAGAGGACATTTCCCGACCTGCTTCGAGTGAGCTAACGAGCAGCCGTGCGTCCAGAAGATGTCCCGATGTCCAGGTATATAAGTACACACGGTACAGAACAAAACCAAATCGAATAACCTCCACTAACTTTGGAAAACAATCTCCTGTAGTTCCAGATGAGCTCTGAGGAGACTGCAACCAGCTCCTCAGCCTGTGGTCCTGACCAAGGTAGGTGTGATGTACAGTGCTGGAAAGTGCTTTGATTGGTCAAGAGTAGAAGTGCGTTATATTAATGCAGACCATTTACCATGTATAATGTGCAGTGGAGTGGTTATCAGTTTAAGGATGGTCCAGTTTTCAAACTAGAATGGTATTCTACCTCCCCCAAGGCCCAACAGTCCCCTTATGAAATCACATTTAATTTACTAGATTCAGATTTTTATTTGGATCTGCACCAAATTGCACATACTGATTAAAATCAGCCCCTTAAACATGTCCGATTTTTTGTTTAAATCAAGATCCATGAATTATTCTCTAAGAAATCAACAAAACTGATAAAAAAAACCACCCTGTAAAGAAAGTGAAGAAGAAATCCACCTCCTGTGGACGATTACCACGTAACTTGCATCTTTTCAGTTACATGGTTATTGTTCCAATAGTTTTTGCATAATCCTGCTAACTAACAGACAGACAGACAAACGGAAAAAAACGTGTGTCCCCACATTGTAATAGAGCTTTTGTGTTTCTTTTAGGTCTGTGTCACTCTGACATCACGGATGGAGATCCAGAAGTACAGAGAGCTATGGAGGAAATGAGACGTCTTGATGAAATACTGTCTGTAAAGATCTGCAGAGAAAAAGAAGTCAAGCGTCAGAGAAAAGAGCATCAAGCCAAACTCTGGCAAGATCTCCAGGTAGATACAGTCTTTGTGCAGTGCTGTTTGGACAAAAAAAAAAGGTTCTGTCTAATCACTCACACTTGTGTATTTTTCTACAGCAGAATAAACCCAAAAGTCACTCTGAGTGTGCTCATGAAGCTTTGAACACAAAGTTGTTTTTAGCCCTGGAAGAAGGGAGTGGTAAGCATAAACCACACACCAGCAACACTGTTCAAATGTGTTGTGCATGCAGTCACTGTGACACAGCTAAAATATGTTTTTTTTGTGTTAAAGGGAAAAAGGAAGAAGAACCAAAGGAGGACAACTATGTGCCTGTCTTTGAAACCCAGGTTCCTGACAGTGACCGTGACAGACAACGTTTGGAGCCAAGTGAGTTATTGAAAGTTAAACATGACAGAAAATGCAGCACACATATTTTTCTATGTCTCCTTCAGGCAATACCAATATATGTTTCTCTGTTGCACTGCTTAGATTCTGCACTTGATGGCGCCATGAGCTCAGAGAACTTAAGGCTGTTGTTTATTTTCCCGTTGCAGGCTGGTGCAGACAGCGGTGCTATAACTTAGGTATTACAAAGCAGGTTTCCTGAAGTGAATGCATGACAAGTTACCCCTAATGTGACACTTTGAACTGTTTCCTCATCAAACTCTAGTGGTTTGGTTTGAAACCTGCGAGGCATTCATTGTGTTTCTCTGTTCAGGCTGCTTTTTATTTTATCATTGGCACATCGTAGTTCTAAGGAAGCACTGTCCTCCCACCCGCTATGCAAATTGTAGCATTTAATAAGTAATTTCTTTTCTTTTCCTTTTAAAAAAAACAACAACTTATATTTCACCCCGTTTCAAGATTATTTGGGCATCTCTTAGATTTGATGACAGACTATGAGTTCACGGCTGAAAAATGACTCCTGCAGAAAGTCTGTGATTTTCTTTTTAATCCTCAGATTAAGCTGACGGTTATTACTAAAGCTCAATATTTACCTTGTGTAGTGTCCTTTATCTGACAGGTTATAAGAAGCCAGAGAACTTCACGGACTCATCGGAGACTGGGGACGAGCAATGTGAAGACAGCCACTGTGGAGCTTCCAGAGGCAAGAAGAAACAGAGGGACTTTGTCAAGAGAAACATTGAGGTATGTCAAAGTTCACGCTGGGCCAAATGCAGTGCTGGGGCATATCACATGACTTAGAGCGAGTCCCTCGATGGTTTTGTTTTTCCAGGGAGGGAAATATTTGTCTGTGTAGTTCAAGAGAAAAGACATATGTTCCGCCTCTCAGAGCACCACTGAAAGGAATAGAAATTCAAATAATTCAAATAATTATTGTCATTGTCTTTTTTTTTCTTCTTCTCAAATGTGTGCAATGCAATAGCTAGCAGTTGGTGATGGGGACCAAATGCTTTTGACCCAGGCTGAGAAACAGCGTCTGGCCGAGCTCCTCCAACAAATAGACGAAGAGGAAGAGGACGTTGCCAGAGGCGCAGACAGCGAGGTAGGCTGACATGGAGCCCTAACAGACAACATATGCCGTCGGATGAGTCTGTTTTTCAAGTTCCTTAATACTTCCCCTCGTGTCTAGAGGTCTTACGGGGAGCAGCAGTGATGATTCCATCCCCTGCTCCTGCTACAGACATTTTGAACTTTTATTTATTACATTTGAAAGAAGTATTTCATTGAAATATTGTTCTCAGTGTTTAATCACAGCCTTCAAAAATGGTTTCCTTTCTGACCTTATTTGTCGGCATGTGTGACATTATCTAACATTTGGCCCCTTTGATCGATGTTATTGAAGATTTTCAAATAACTCAGCCACGCATTGGCCCAGAGAGCAGCACACGTAGAGTAACAATGGTCAGAGATCAATGTTTTGATGACTGCTTGGCAGCCGAGACAGCCTCTGGGCAGACGATCACGACTCCTCAGTGCATTTCAGATTACGAACCAGATGTGGAGGAGCAATATGCAGCTCATAAGGAATGCCCCATTTTAAGGATTCGTCTTTACAATCATGTTTTTCCAACAAATTCTTTATGGTGTTTCTGTGAAATTCAGAAGCCGGGATCTCTCAAACAGCTCTACTATAAGCTGCAGTTGCTCTCATGGTGAGCGTGTGCTGAGGAGAGGAGAACGAGGCCTCTTTTTCCCCTCTTGATGGGTCTTCATCCGAGACCCTGTGCCACCTGGAGCAGCAGACCGCTTCTCTGTTAACCCGCCCACGCCATGCTAACTTCAAATGTTTTTATTCTCACTTTTAATTAACTTTAATAGACCTTTGGCAGCTGCGAGGCCCGTTGGGAAGTGAGAGGGAACATACTAACCTTTCACATACGGTTCCATTTAGCTTGACCCTGACAGCTCTGCATCCGTGCGACGGCCCGCCAGGGATTTTCTTTTATGTGTCGTTGCTTTGTTTATGATGTTTGCCTTGACTTTTTAGAACAATACTGGAGTAAATGTGGTGGCAGATACCAAACGGAGCGGAGCGCAGATGCTCTGGGTTTTTTTGTTTGTTTTATTGGCTGGAGAAAGACTTCCTGTTATTGCGAGGCGTGCAATTATGAATGGAGCAAGCACATTATTTATGTCACCGGGACTTTGGCCATCATGCGTCTTCAGTTCTGAGGACTTCGCCCATTTCGTGGCAGAATCCCTCTGGACACATCAACCACAACTCACTGTT
This sequence comes from Hippoglossus hippoglossus, assembly GCF_009819705.1. Taxonomy (NCBI): domain Eukaryota; kingdom Metazoa; phylum Chordata; class Actinopteri; order Pleuronectiformes; family Pleuronectidae; genus Hippoglossus; species Hippoglossus hippoglossus. Next base: position 14,783,087 of record NC_047172.1, read on the forward strand.
TACCTCACACATGTGTTTTTTTTTATGTTACCGACTTTTCCTCCTATCAAGTTCTGCAGGTTTGTGTGGTTCTGGTAACCTGAGGCAGTAAATCAGCAGCAGTCAGTGGAACATTTTGGGGCTGCAGTGGTGGAACTCCAGCATTTATCTCTTACCTATGTGCTCAGGTTGAAATTATATATAAGGAAGAACATTGGTTCTCATTACAGGGGATTCTGGAACAACCACAGAATCATTCTTTGGGAAAATGAACTGACTGATCATTAAGAGAATCCAGATTTAGCAAAATGATGTTGCAACGTCCTGACTTTGATTCCATCTGGGTCTTGTGTGCATGACATACACCATCTCTCTCTCTCCCCTTGCTTCCTTCCCCATCTCTTCACTATGGACTGTCCAATAAGCTGAAAGAAAAAAGGGTTTAAGGAAAAGAAAACAGTAGTGATATTTATTACACGGCTAATAAATATGTGTATTTGCCCTGTTGTCCAGAGGTGTTGTAAAGAGTGATACCACTCTGTGTGTATTGTAAAGCTACAGACAGTTTGCTTCTTACTTTCAGCAAGAAAGCAAATGAATACATGTTTCCATCATTTACAGATGGAATCGATTTTTTTCTTTTACGACTAAAATAAAACTTTTAACACTGTTGTGTTCCTTGTTTTTATAGACTCAATCACTTTGAAAAAAAACAATGTTTTTTTTTGTTGAGGTATTTATGTTCTTCATCAACATTTAAAACACATCAGATAAACAAAGAATCCAGATTATCCGTAGCAGCCGTCATAAATATCCTCACAGTTTAAGCAGACAATTAATGACATAACTCAACATAACTCAACATGGCTCTCATCTTGTTTAATTGAGTTGAAAAAATTTGCATTTGGTTTGTTTGGTTCTAATCTCACGTTGTCCGTACCTTCCTACCTATCTCCCTCCGATCAGAAGGGAGAGGCTGGAACTCCACGGATGGGAAGTATCCCTGCAGACCTTGCCTGCTTGGTAAGTCACCCTGGTCAGGTGGTAGAGATCAGCAGATAATACAATAACACAGAATACTCTCTGAAATAAGAATAGCTAATTTTGTATCATATCAATGGGACAGAGTCAGACTAGTGGAGCAGACTTTCTAAAGTGACAGAATGAGGTATTCTGCAAAGTCCAAGCAACAAATCTTTCTCATAAGTATTTGTGGGAGACATGTTTTACCTTTTGGCTTTGTGTGCTGCTCCACCTAGTTAATAGAGCACAATGTTTGCTGTTTTCTAACACCAACTTTCTTCTACTCCCCCTGACAACGATCAAAGGTTACAGCTGCGTTCTTTGTGGAGTTGCGCTTTTGTTTTTCATCATGGCATTGCTACGAGATCGTATCTCACCACTGAGCCTGGATGAGCTCACCACCCACCCAGTGGTTCACATAGGATATGAATGAAACTCACTGACAGAGTCTTCAGTGAGGAAGGGGCAATGGACAAAGTGCTGGCATTTGACTATGTAGTTGTTGTTGTGTGGCACCATGTTCGCCTAACAGAAGTGAATTCCAAGGTCATTGTTATAAGATTACTGCATAAGCAATAGATTAATCATGTTCATCACTCCCATATTTAGGTTACCACGAAATAAAGCAGGCTCATACTCAGTGGGCTATGATTTATTTCAGGACATGTGGGCGGTGTCAGACCTGACAGGACAAGTTTACACCCCAGTGCCCTCTGACCTGGAGCAGCTGAGTGACATTGACTCCAAAATCCGCCTTCTCCTCCCTGTTGAAGAATTTGTCTCGGTGCAAAGTTCCTACACAAACATCAGCGTGGCCCAGGTATGTGTGATTCCAGTGTTTCCTTAGAGTGCCATCAGACACCATCCGTGGCCGCTCTGAGACGAGGTTATAAGTCTTATACAAGGTCAGCTCAGCAGGGCATCGATGGCAACATCTTGTAAAATCTTTTGTTACTGACCCTGGGGGAGTTACACCCTCATTCGTAAGTGGGGAAAAAATAGTCTTGCGTTCGCCGCTGTAATTTGGAACCGAGGGTTGCCTCATTTTTCCATCCACTTAACCACGGCTCCATAGGAAGGTCATATTATAAAGCCTCTTGTGCATTATTTCCCACTATTAAACTTAGTGTAAAACATTTCCTAGACTGTTGTTTCATTATTAAAAAGATTATGTTATTTCCATATGAGCAGTGGTAACTTTTGATGCATTTATTTCTTCATAATATTTTATTGTATGTTGGGTTAGTTCAGGGTTGGTTCATGAAAGCACCATTTTTATGCTACCATCAGAATTTGGACTTTGACAGAATCCTTTCAAACTTGGCACAAATGTTCACTTATCTCATGGATTAACTATTTAAATGTAGCAGGTCAAAGGTCATGTTCATGGTGGCTTCACAGAACATTTTTTGGCCACTTCAACATGATATCGCAAGTCTGCCTTCAGGGGATTTCTTCAATTTTGACCAGTTGTAACTTGGACTCAAAGATGAACTTGTTAGATTTCAGTGGTCAAAGGTCGAGGTGACCTCATATGAGTCTTTAAAGGATTGTATGATGACTGAAACTGCTCTGGTTGGTGGAAGCATACAACCAGAGGGTGGTACTTCTATAATGCTCACCTGAGTGCACATTGTATGAGTGATCTGTACGTATCTGCCACATCAGACAGTGGAGAACCAGCTTCACAGATATTTATAGCTTAAGAATTTTCCAGGCCTTGGTCTTGGGCTCGTTCCTGATCCTAGACGTGAGCTCAGGACCTTATCTGACTGTGTTTTAACGCCAGATGGCATGCTCATCATAGCCTGTCAGCGGAAAATAATGTTTCTGTAGTCGTAAAAACTTTATAACTCAGTGTTGTGAACCCGGGGTGCCATTTTCTACTATCAATACTTTGATGTAGACAAGGAAAAACTGCAGTACATGAATGCCGGTGCGGGAGAAGGAAAACGATCTATGGCACAATGTCCAGAATAATTATGTTACTGGCTTAAATATTTCCCACTATAAACTTACCAAGTCAGTCATCGGATGGTATATAGAGACCACATTGAAACATAAAAGCTTAACATTTGAACTTGAGGTATGGAAGTCATGTATGTTGTGCCCCTTTGGTGTCTTTTTGGATGATTAGAATTGTCAGTGGATAGCGGAAGGTGGTGCAACGATGAGCACTGTCCCCTTACAGCCAGAAGGTTCTTTCAAACCACTGTGGAGTTTATATGTTCTCCTCATGTCTGTGTGGCTTTTCTCTGGGAACTCTCACTTCCTCCCACAGCTATTTGAGACTCGAAATTGCCCGTAGATGTGAATGTGAGTGTGAATGGTTATTTGTCAGCCCTGTGATACACTGATGACCTGTCCAGGATGTACCTCACCCCTCGCTTAATGTCTGCCCACGACTAATATGCAGAAAATCAATTACCAGATTATCAGTAATCAGCTTTCCATGTAAATCATATGTATCAGATAACCGTATTTGCCTGAAGATATGTGCACAATGTTTTGCAGCACACAATTGGTAACTCTAAAAATGTATCATTTAAGACATCAACAAATCATCATTAAAAAACAACTATGAAACTATTATGAAACAAAATAATTTAACTCCTCAAACACATTTGCTGTCTTCTTCTCTTGTGATAATACTCTGAATATCTTAGGATTTTGGGCACCTGGTTGGATAAAAGAAGCAGTCTGATTAACCCCGGGTTAGGTTCTGGGAAACTGTAATGCATCCTTCACTGTTTCACTGTTTCACTGATTGAATAATTGATCATGCAGATTACTGGCAGAGTAACTGATACAGTAAATAATCATTAGTTGCAGCCTTAGCCTCATGAAACACTGCAGTCGGACACATGGGTCAGATTCAGTGTGAAGATCCGAAATCAGTCTGTTGACCTGAGTGAATATGATTGACCTCTTCGCCTGACAAAGACAAACTACGTCTCGAAAGCCCAGTTTTCACTACAATCATTTCTACTGAGACTTGACTGAGCCCAGCCAGATGTGCACATGATCAACAGGGGAACTCTTGGGAGCGTTTAGATGAAGACATGACTCCGTGCTTCTTTAAATTCCCACATCTAAAATGTTTAAACTTGTTGTAATGGTTGAGGTGGTGCTAAAGTTGAACGAGTACACACACTGTCATTGTTTAAATAAGACAACACTCCCTTGTTGCGGGACTCTCTACTGTGGCCAGTCGTACAGATTACGATATTGCTGGACAGCTGGACGTGTGCAACCAACTTTCCCTCCCTTCCCACCCTTTAATCATCTTGTCTGGTTTAAAAAAAATATTTTTGAGAAAGTAAAATCCCCCATCAGTCATCTGCTCTTCATTAGCGCTCGAATCGCTAACGCTGGCATGCCCGTTCAAATGATGTAAAATATGAATTTAACACTGACACAAAACTTTATCTCGCAAGTAACTGGTTGCAGATGATTCACATTCGCTGCTGTTATAATATACTGCTGCTAATATACTATGCTGCTGCTAATGATGTAATGTAGTATGTTGCACAAAAAATGGAAATGTTGTGCAACATCGCACTTCTAGGCATTGAAAAGCAGTTGATGAACCTACTTAAATCCCACTGCACTGTTGTGGTATGTATTTATGAGGCACTCAATAAATCTCTTTCGCAGCCAGTCATTCAAGCCACATAAGTGACCATAAATCCTAAAGGTGGTCGTAAACGTAAATATGCTTTTGTCTTGCGGTTACGTTTCATCTCGGTAGTAGCTCCCACTAGCCGTAGATCCTAACTCAAACCATTTGGGCAGCAGTTCAGGATCCTGCTAGTTTGCCTGCCTCATTCCAGCACAGTCTCTAATGTCTAATATCCTAAAAGAGCTCGTCTTGTTTCGGTTTCAACACCACTGAATCTGTTTTTCCCTGAGATATTAAATCAGGGCCTGCTGGATTTCCACGTGTGCCATTGTCTTTTGCTCCTGGCTGTGTCGGATCGATCATCTGTCACGTTTTACACAGAAGAGGGAGTTATTCACCTCTCCCCAGTGAGCACTCCCTCATAAAGGATCAGTCGGGGCTTGAATCTGTGACTTCAGAACTTGGCGGCATCCAGCATCCTCAATAAGCCGTGATTGATATTCTGTGCCGAGAAGCAGCCTGTGCATTCCTGTGCAGTCACCTTAGTGGTAGTAGAGTTCATCAATTGAGCCCGCGAGGGTGGATGCAGTCAGCGAGGCCTGGTACCAGCTGGTACACTGCCACAGAGGAGAGTCAGGCTGCATCAGGAGCTAATTACAGAGTTGGTGGAGGTAAAGGAGTGCCAGCTCCAGAAAAAGAACGAGGCCTCCCCTTTCATTTGGAGACATTAATACATGGAGAATGGTTTAGCTACTGTATACGATGCAAATCGTCAACTTATAGGAAGACATTTTTGTACAAAAATACTCGAAAGTGTGCTTGGGTTTGTTTGTGCGATGGAAAATGTCTTTAGAAGAGGTGTTCATCTGTGGACTTGTATGTTTAGTGATGAAGTACATATCAGTGAGGTCAGCTGTTCGTCATTGAGGTCGTTCTCTTTGTTTAATGAAGTGACACGTGCATGCTTTACTGCCATGACTGATAATACATGTACACATTATTTTGACCTTAACACACTATTAAGATTATGATGTTTACACTAGTTGCAAATAGAACATTCCATTCAAATTCCCATTTACATGTTACACAGTCACAAAGTCACAGTTACAGAGTCTGATCATGAACTATCATCATCCACTACTTCATATGTCGACGTTCCTGTGATCCTTTTGAAATATTGCCATTGCAATGTTTGCACCCATCCAAAATCTGCATTTTATCAATTTCCCTCTAAAACTACTGTTTCTACCTCTAACCCAACATGCGCCGTCAAGCAGTTGGTAACTGCCGTCTGTCGATGTCACAAAATGCTGTCAAATCCCCAATAGAACGTTATAATGTGATTAAGATGTATATGTCTGCATCATGCAAATAAGGTCGTAATACTGCACATGTCTTAATGACCTTATTCGGCTTACGGTAATCAGGAAATGCTGTTTACGTGACAGTGTCTCATTCAGACTATTGTCTTACTCAGGTTAACATCAGAATTTTTTGTTTGTGGATGCACAGTATCACTCATCACATGGCCAAACTGGGAGTCACAGTAGAAGTCATGATGGGAAAAAGGTCAGGTAAACCCTACTTTAATCATCTGGACTGAATGGGATCAAAACACAACTTTGAACACTGCTGCAATTGGCCGACTTTAATATTGTGCTTATGAGACAGCAGCGCTGCCCGAGCATTCTTTATTCCTCTCCTCTTCTCTCAGTCTTCAGCTGAAACAGGCTGCCTGTCATTAAAAACATCTGTTGGCACATACAGCATCAATGTACAGTGCACCCCTCCTACTGTAACACTGTGTGGTAATGCCTGCACCACCCACAGTTTGGAGCCAGAGGAGGGGACTCTGTCATGAGAACTAGCTAGTGTTGGTGTTTGGTGACATGGGTGTGTGTGTGTGTGTGTGTGTGTGTGTGTGTCACAGATCAGGATTACATATGCCATTCTCTCAAATGTGGCTTCTTTTTGAAAGAGTGGTTACAATGAACATTAATGGATGATATTATGGTTTTGAGAAACTGTCCTGCTGCGTTCGATTGCATCAGATGCCGCCGTTAACGAAGAGCGTGTCAACTCTTTGTGTTTGTGCGTTTGCATAGTAACTCCAGCTGTGTTTGTGTTGTGCATTGGATCGGCTATATTTTGATGTAAGACGATGAGGTCACTTAGTCACACTGTGCGGTTGCTGATGAGCACCCATGATTTTAACAAGAGCAAACATTAAGTCAGAGAGCAGAGCTTTGGGCAGAGAACGCCCTTTTGACCACCACGACGCGGTCAGCTGGCAGTTAGTAAATTTATCTTATTTAGTCCGGTCATGTAATTAAACATGTGTGGAAACGCTTGGGTCATGTTATATTCATCTTAAATGTAGGTTTGTTCTTTATTTTAATCACTGCCTCTATTAGAATACATGACATATTCATACTGTGTAGACACGTGATGCAGATATACGTGTAGTATACATATATACATGTGGTATACTGAAGAAGTGTATTTTTTAGTAGAACAATGTGTCTCTTTTCTGTAAAGACGACAGCAGAAAAATAAAAGACACTATGTCCTCTCTGCTAAGACAAAAAGTGTCCTCTTTGTTATATGATTTCCATATCCCTACTGAAATATTGACAATATGCTCATTCACAACATAAGGGGATGCGACTATATTTTGTTACTTAACAGTGGCTAAAGTTTAGCATATTCAGTTAAACCCAATGGATATCTTGGCTGTCCGATATAAATTGGCTGAGATGAACCTTTTCCTGACATAAGCATATCAGTGTTTATGTTATGTAATTTTATTTTTAAATTGTAATTTTAAATAAATCATACAAAAATATATATCTGGACATATTTGTGTTTTCTATTTATGGCTATTCACAATAATGTATCTGATTAAACTGTAAAATATCAAGCCAGAGTTGGGAAGCTTAGTCTCAGGAGGAACGGGTTGTCCAGTTACCAAAAGGTCGTTGGTTTGATCCTCAGCTCCTCCATCCATTTTGCGTGCCGAGTTGTCCTTGGGCAAAACATTGAAGCCCAAATTGACGGCTGTCTTTGCAGTGTGGGAGGGATGTTTGATATAAAAGGTGCTGGAAATAGCTGTACTGTATGAATGTGTGTGTGAATGTGGGAAATAGCTGTACTGCAAAGTGCATTGAGTGGTCATCAAGACTAGAAAAGTGTAAAGTGTAAATAAATAAATACAGACCATTTTCAATTACATTTCTTTGCCACAAGGGTTTGATAAAGATGTCTTAGGAATGATTGCCACGTTAAAAAAAAATATATATCAGCAGATATAAAGGTATTGGAATTTTTTAATAACGGCATCTGCCCCTCAAGATTCATATCGGTCGGGTTCTAATATCCAACGCCTATAACACTGGTGCAGCTTGCAAGTGACTGGGTGTCTTTTTGTCGTGTATTAGCATGGGTAAGCTAATTACATACAAATTTTCAGATTTTACTTCAAAGTGCACTCTAATTTGGAAATTGTTAATATCATCTTTGCAGCCTCAGTGGTTTTTATATTCTTCTGATGGCCGGACAGCTGCATGGTGAGAAGTGAGATGTCAGCGTTGCCATGTGGCACCCTTGGGCCTTTTCACAAGATTAACTTGGCTGGAGCGAAGAGACACCACACCCACACCCTTCCCCACCCTATAATTCCCATGAGACCCAGTTTATTGTCTTCTTATAAATGCCTCACCCACTGGTGTTATCCACAGCAGCAGTTGTGTTAAGGGTTTCAAGAGTTTTTTTTCTTTGTCTTGGTTAAGATCTAAGTGTTCCACTCATTATTACACTCCACAGTGGATAATTTAGTCACAAAGTCATCTGTTAACAATAAACCGACCTTAAAATATTCGCTAATCTCCCGTCTCCATGGCTCGTTAAATAACATTAAAGCATTTTAGAATATCATCACAGCCCTTTATTCTTTATATTTTAACACATGGACAGAACTCATCAAAATGTGTATAAAATACACATTTTGATTTCAGACACAGCCCGGGTAGCTGTTAGCTGCTAACTATTATTTTAAGCATTTCACAGACAGTTCCCACCTTCCTACATTTTCTCTGACATTGAAAATGTGCCACGAAACTCTACAAGGCTGTTAACAGCTGAAATGTTGATATTAGACTTGAGAATACACAGCTTTTGTCACTGGGAGACAAAAGTGCAAAAAGATGCTTGGACCATTTCCCCCTCCAGATGCTTTCGATGAACATTTAACATGGTCTGCTTCTTAAGCTCTTTGTTCAAATTTCTTTTGTCTGTGTCACTATTTGGCAAAACTTAAATTAGCATATACTAGCAAAGGGAATGAAACCAAACAATGATCCTATAAGAGTCTGTCACTAACAACAGGAGCAGTGAAAACTTAAACCCGATCAAACAGTCTTTGACCTTCAAACGCTCTTCTGATTATTCTAAAATATGCTGCAGATATTTAAACCCAGTATCACATTCACCAGGCTTTTTTTATTTGTGGGATGCACCAAGATTTTTTCATTTGTGCAACAGTGAGCGCTCCAGACCACCCTCACATGTGAAACAAAAGTAAGTGGAAGGTAACCCAGATCCAGATGACCCGCAAGTGAATATTGTAATACTTCGAGAATGTTAAGCAATCACATTCAGGATGTCATCAACACGGGATCCAAAATACAGATGTAAAACCTTAACTTCTGAAGGGGAAAAGGACACAGTGGACACAAACAAATATTGTATCTAGGACTGACATCACTACACAGTGATCCACAAATCATCTCTCATGGAGCAGTAGTCACAGATAGCTCTGAGGTGTATACTTAAAAAAATGGGAGGGGAAAATGGAGATTATAGTTTTAAAACTTCAATGTTTTGCAAGGCAAGTGGTGCAGAATTAAAAACATTTATTTTAATTTACCTTGTTTACCCAAGTATCAACATGCAGGTCCGTGCACAACGCAGCACGCTTGCCTCATAACTTGGCAGATGACTAGGTTGCAGCCGGGCAGAATGTCAATCTGAGATACAGAGAAATAAGAGGAGGAGGAGGAGGAGGAAGGGGGTTGCATAGAGACTCTCAGCCATAGCTTCCGAGCGGTTTACTCTCGAGATCTCACAGGGAGTGCTCGTGGCAAGGCATGTGGACAGGCCTTGGCAGGTAGCCTGGGTCCACGTGGCACAGCCAGAGTTTCTACTATAGCTCAGATTCGCAGAGAAACAGAGGGAGAGAAAAAATAAAGCGAGGAGTGTGCTGTTCTGAGCAACACGATGTCAGCCATGTCTGGGTGAGTCAGCATGGGTGGCTGTCTTTGATCAAAACGACACTGTCCCTTTTGCGATGTGGAGCCAATTGACAATACATGCCTGTAAACACAGGGGAATATACACCAATCAGTCCCAACATTAACTGTCTGCCTGTCCACTAAATCTCTTCCCTCTAAATCCAGACTGAAGGTTGAGCATGTTTCAGCCTCACTTCATAGTTTTGTCGTTAATGAACCTGGTGGGTTAGAAATCCAAGCTGCAAAAGAGGATTCTGAAGTTTTCTGAAATCTTTACCTCCGTGATCTATGAAATTGGAAATGCTACTGATACCTATATCAACTATGTGAATGCTGATGTAGTAGGGGTATATTGTTGTTGCGCTATATTGACACATTTATTGTGAAGGAGGCGGATCGCCACTTCGGGTTTTTGTTTGTTTCTTTTTGTTGAGTTTCCATCATTCTGTTCTTTTATAATTGTGCACATAAGAAGGTTGGTTATTGTGTTGAGTGTGCGTGTCTTCTCGGGAGGTGGGATGGCGAGGAGTAGTGCCGGAGTTAGAGCAAGCGCTTTATTCTGAAAGCGCTATTACTTGCGATTCCGTGGTGGTACTTCCTCTTTGCTCTGGACTCTCTCGGGATGATATACACTGGGGGTCAGTGTGAAAAAGAAAAGTTGGTGAAGGTCCCAGTTATCTGTACGACTGTTGCTGTGCATACATCATCATAAATCATTCGGAAAGACATCTCCTTGGGAGTCTGTCTTCATTGTTATCCACAACGCAGAGTTGAAGACACTACACTAAGACTCAAGGTTTCTCTGCAGAACATCGTCCAAAGCATCACCCGGCCTCTGATGACTTTTCTTCCCATTGTCCTGATCCTGATCCCAGATCTAAACGACACACTCGGACCCGGCTGTCCACACTATGTAAAAGAATACATGACCCATCACTCCATAATCCAGTTCAGATGGTCATGTGACCATTGTTGGTGCTTTTGATGGTGGACTTTGGTCATCATAGGCATTCTGACCAGCTCCTTACCCAGAAGGCTCCAACAGATTTTCATTGATTTGTGTTAAAGGTTCAACTTTGTTTTAGGCTGAAATTAGACCCAATTTCAACCGTATTACATTATACTTAAAAAGTGACCTTTTCAAAGTAATGCAGTTTATGACAACAATACACAACCCTTTACAGTTACAACAGTATATTGTAGAATTGAATTATGCATTATACTACCTAATAAACTAGTAACTCATTGTATAACAAAAACACAATGGTTCATTATTTGCATAGCCCGTTTCTTATGACATTTTGAATGCATCAGAGCCCCCCAGAGTCAAGGCCAGTGAGCCATTTTGTGGCTACTGCATACAAGAGCATACTGCTGTTTGAAATGTTTGCTGGCGTCCACATCACAGAAGTGTTTTTAGAGGAAAACCCATCGAGCCATTAGTTTTTCTCTTTGTTTAACTTATTTAACTCTTTTCATAATGTTTGACACTTTGGATTTGCTGCCTCAGAAAACAGTTTTTCTTGTATTGACTGTGCAAATAAGGTCGTAAAGCCACGTCAGTGATTCTTGGTCTGACTTCGAGCAGCCCTGCTCAACACCTGATGTGAGAAGGAACCTGAACTAAGCATTGGACTGGTTCACACATGTTTGTAACAGGACGCACGAGACACCGATACACGATGGTGACCTAAATATTAGTCTTGTTTTTTTTTTCTGTTTATGAGATATATCTGAGAATGTGTCTGCATGAGATGTTCCAGCTGTTATACTCACCACAGATGCATCCCACATTCGAGCAGGGAAGAAACTCCAGGCTTCCAATCTCAGTGGCTCCCTCCTCTGTCTAACAACTTTAATGTGACTGATGGCATATATTATATGTTCTTTTAAAGGGAACGTAAGCTACAGCAAAGTCAGTGTTGAGTGTTTGGCGTACGATAATCCCAACTATTTTTCCCTATTTCGTCACTTTGGACAACAACGGATCATCCATCAACTGCTGCAGCTGTTTCACACTCAAACGCTGTGACAACCTCCCAATGGAATGTTTTGCTTCTATTTGAAATCATAAAATTGATCACAGGATATCAATATGCACTTAATGAATGTCAATGGCATGCTTGATTAAAATTATTTATAGGTCGTACAAATAATATACTAACGATCGTATCGCTTGTGGCAATTGGCAAGTCATTCTTTTTCTGTACTGTGGGAAAGTAAAATCTGAAACATAAGGTAATCCAAGGACAGCTTGTCTGGAGTCATCATGTCACACAGAGAACTCTTCTCTGTTTTAATAACACTCGTGTTGATTTCAGTGTGCACTTGGCAGTCAGTGGAATCCTCTGTGTTTACTACTTTCAATGCTTTTACTCATATCTGCATGTGCGAGGAGAGTATCGTCAAATCCCAAGGCACTGATGTACTGGCTGAGAGGCTTCTCTCTTAAAAGTTTATTTAGTTTGACGTGTTTTTCATATTCAAAGAAAACAAAGTCCAGGTCTTTGTGGCCTCCCAGCAGTCCCATGACCCATACAGGTGACATGATTATTGGACACCCTCAGCAGTATGTCAAGTGGCTACACGTGGAGAGCCGATAACGAGTGTTTTGCTGATGTTCAGATAAGCAGAACATTGGTCTCTCTCCTCTGCTCTGTTTAGAAGCCACTCTGTCGGACCTCTTAATGAGTTAAAGCTACCACACATTCCAGGAGAAGCACAAATACCATAATGTACTAGAACAATCGCTGGATTCTATTGAGGTCAAAAAACTTTATTCCCTCAGTCATCACCAAGACGTGAATCATTACTTCAATTTGACGAGCACAAGAGCAAAGACTAATCCTCTGTATAGCCATGCCAATGTCTCGGGAAATTGATCAGAACTTGTTGCACTGAGTTATTATAACTGCTGCATCGATTATTAAGAAACACTGAACAAAACACTGCTTTTATGAAATAGAGAATTAACCCTGCCAGTTTAGAACGTATGATCTCATACAGTGGTTTTGAATTGTCAACAACGCTATTACATAGCCTACTCATTCCAACAAATTTAAACCAGTTTCAACTGCTCTATGAACCTCTTGTCACACTGATGTGTTACACATTAGGAATTATTTTTTTCAGCTATGTCTCTACAAATATGGAAGTGCTCTAGTGGGTGAGAACATTTTCTCTGGGTTGCGCGATCCACAACTTTACTCTAGACCGAAATATCTCAACAAGTCTTAAATGGGTTGGCATGAATCTTTGTGTAGAGTAGACATTCGTGGTGCTCAGAGGATAGATCATGATGATTTTGGAGATGACCTGGGATTAGTTGTTCAAAAGACTTAATCACGTAATCTGCTTTACTTTTATCCTGGTTGTTCAAAGCAACATTATATTGGATTGCTCGGATCCAGATACAGACTTTTTAAGATGACCAAATTCGGGATAAGCATCACTCTAAATAGGATTACACATCAAAATATATGCTACTAGCTATGTGAAGAACTGCAGGTTGAATAGCAAGTGTGGGGTCACTTTTGTGCCAGAAAATAGGGCCACAAGAGCCCTCATCTGAACCACAACAACAACAACAACAAATTGTGGATAGTTTGTACACGTTTAAATTATAAAAGTGTTAAATGTCCACAAGAAAACACACACACACACACACACACACACACACACACACACACACACACACACACACAAAACGTTCCCATTTTTTCATTTATGATGAGACCTGTGATAAAGGAGCATTAGATTCAATATTTGTGTTTGTGTCCAAATTCCTGCAAAGCTAACGATACTCCCATCAACCTCAACTGTCCTTTGTGTTTAGTGGTAATTGGCAAATGTTAGTACATATGCATTAGCATTATTCACATTTTGTTATTAGTTTCAGTGAGAGGAGCAAAAGTGGGATTTTGTGTGAGACTGACGTGTGCCCTGCTAACTGTTGTAGCTTTTTGCAGCTAACTACATAAACTTCTCAGATTAGCTAGATTTGGTCACTGGTGCTAAGGTGATCCAGGACCAATGTAGAGATAACGAGGACAAAGCAAAGACAAAAGACAAGTCTTTAATCTTGTCATTAGAGATTAGTAAAGTCTAAGCAGTAATTGTGAGCGATTGTGAACTTACACTTCTCAGAATTCGTAGTGTGCTAATAGCCAAGAGAATTAGTCTCGTAAAGAAACACGTGACACACATGCCAACTTCCTTCAAACTGTTATCCTTGATCGCTTTATCGCTGCTCAACTTTGCAGACAGCTTCAAAGTTTGAGAGCCTATAGTTCTTTCAAAGTAGGGCAGCCGTTTGTTTCCAAATTAAATAAACTGTTTCTCCCAAAGATTTTGGCTTTTTTGGAAACATGCATTTAGTGGTGTGAGGATGGTGGTAAAGCTAGACTTTAATTTTTATTTTTCCTGGTTGGTATTCTGCGTTTCTCACTCTCGTGCATGACAGGAGTCTGATCCCGTCGTGTTTTGTAGTCTGGATGAGTGAGTTTTAACAGAAGGGCTCTAGTAACGACCACTTAAAAGAAGGTTTCAAATAGAAGCTGTCATTATTTCCCTATAGAGAAACAGAGGCCAGTGGAAGGTGAGACCACACACATGCCTCAGGGGGTTCTGTTTTGCAAAGCTTTCAATATTTTCTTCACACAGGTATCATCCAGTGGCCAAAAAACTGTGTACATGCATTACGTGACATTCGGCCATGTCTGTTTTGCTCATTAAGAGAAGCATTCACTCGTCTTCTCTACATGCTGGCTCGACTTAAATGACCTCTCCTCCTACTTAATACTTCCTTAATCGAAATGTGTCAAAGCAGATTCAGCTTCTCGGTGTTTAAGTTAAGTTCATAATTTCTGCTGGTTCCTTCTGTCGCCTGCAACCAACCATTACGCTGTATTTGAGTCTCCCTTGAGTTGTCGACATTTCATGAAATATCCATCAATTTCGACTTTATTGGATCATACATACGCCTGCCTGGCATCCAGACTAACCAACAGAGATGGAGATTTCAACCACATGGCACTGGATTGACACTCCAAAACAGTCCTGTGGTTGGCAACATCCTTTCAGTCCCAACAATTTTTTTGGACATAGCCGCTGGTTTTATAGAGTGGCAGTGTATTTTTAGAGGGATACACAGGTCCTTTACTTGTCTGTTGCTAAGATATTGTTCATTTGACCATGAAGTTTCCATCCATACTAAATATATATATACAGTGGGTGGTGTGTGAATGGATTATACAAGTTTAACTTTGAGATTTACCACAATTATACTTTAGCGCCTATAGCTACTGATCATCAGGCTGCATCCACCAATGCTATTCTTTCATTGTGATGTTGCATCTCAGTGTTGGCAAACCATGTGACAGCTGTGTGACCGGTTTTAATATTAAAAAAAAACGGACTTCCTAAAATATGTAATTTGTAGCGGATGACCTCACTTTGGATCGTTCCATCTGTGTGACTAGTCGTAGTGAAAGATCCAACATTTGGTCAGAATGATAATCCTCTCACTTATCAGCTGCCCGTTGATGGTTCTCCAGACATGACGCTCCTATTTCCTCCTGACCCAATTTCAGAGTTTGCTTTGGATGCAGCTTGTGGTTTACTGTGTCAACCCACTGCATGTGGATGCCATAAATGTGTGATTTATGACGGACCCATGTAGACTGCAGCTCTGGCTCAGCCTTGTGTTAAACTTGCTCAAGACCTAAATAAGTACCTGATTTTACTGTGTGGTCTGTAAAAAGCAGGATAGAGCTGTGGTGTATTGTATATTCACCTCTACGTCTTAAGGCCAAACCTCGATGATGAAATTTTTTATAGAGATAAGCGAACTATAACTCAGGAAACTTGGAGCTGTTAAAAGATATGGTTTTAATCTGTTTTCTAAATGTTTCAGAGTGACCGTCATAAGCTGTAGTAGAGCACCTACACGTGAAATGTGTTGTTTGCTTCCTGTGAGAAACAGTCTTGTCTGTTGTGTATCAGGGCCGCGGTTCAGAGGTTGGCTGGAAGTGCGATTGGGACCCGCAGCCAGGAGAGAAGGTCCTGCAGGATAGAAAGGAGAGGAGAGGGCTGGAGAGGCAGCTCCAAGAGATCCAACAGCAGCTGGAGATCCTGGGCCACAGCCCAGAGATGACTGTAAGTTCAAAACAGCTACGTTCATTCACACACACGCACACACACACACAGAAGTTTCTCCCGGTCTTCAGAGCACGTTACACTGACTTGCACTCATTTCCTGGGGACTTGCTATAAATCATCTTAATCATAACTTAAATCAAATTAAAGCAAAGCGGAATGATCACACAACAAAACACATTGAATTCACTCGAGTAAGTGTGTCCACACAGTGTCTGTGTTACAACACTCCTCAGAGGTTCTGCTCGTAGACATGTGAGTGAAAAAAGTATTTCAAGCTCACAGCTCATACGTCATTCTCACAGGGGGGACGATGAAATCACATGAAATAATCGTGTCTCTGCAGGCCCGTAATATTTCCTCTTTTTCTTCATTTTACTTCTTTCTCTTTGTATCACTAACTGGCTCAATATACAGTTTAATATGAGTTGTCATAGGCTGTTTTTGAACAGAGCGATATAGTTCTCGTTCTGCTGTTATTTGTATGCGGCCTTGTTCTGAGGGCGAGGATGGACGTGTACTACACTGATAGCTTTGTGTCCTCCGTGGTGTTTTCATTGCTTTCAAGCATTCTTCTCAGAGATCCGATGTCCGCGCTCCATAGCGTTTCCTGGAAACCATTGAGCTGTGTCTGGTTTTAAGAGCCGCTGTAGAGTTACAACCACAGAACGGTCGCTCTCTCTCCCAAAACCCAGTAGCTAAAGGCGCAACACAAGAATGTTCCATGAAACAAAGGTGAATAGGCCTGATTTCTGCTGTCTCTGACATTTATTCCTTTGAAAACACGTGATAAATTCATCGGTTTGACTTAGTCATTGTTCAGTTGGGTAAGCTTCTTTCGGTCTTGCGCAACAACCTACCTGTTTGTTTTCGTTTAAGTGCTGCTGTGGATGGAGGACACATTTAAATGTATCATCCAACACATCTTTTCTAACACTGATGAACCACAGTGTGAGGTATATGCCTAATTTTAACATAAAAGATGCACAGTGAGGTAATAAACTCCACTAACGTGTGTAGTGTGCGCCACTCCCTTACATCAAACAAGGCACCATGCCAAGAAACCTCAAACCTATTCCCGGTCTTAATAAGCAGAAACAAAGGGAATTTCTTTGCCAATTAAGTCAAGCTTATAGGAAACTGTTCTTTCATTATAATTACATAACATCAAAACCACCAGTCTCTTAACAACTGGTGCTGAACACACTTTGCATTTAGCTGTGTGTCACTGCAGTGTGTGTCTGCAATGTAAACAGCATCCTCACTGTGTACGTTCATAGTGCTACCAGGCTTGTTTTGTGGTTGGAGGAGATTTATTTGTGCGGAATTTGCGTGGGAGGGCATTCTTAAACACTTTCACACAGCTACAGTTGCTCATAAAGTTGATTTGTATAACATCCGTAACTCAAGCGTCTCCTCACAGTCCTTTTGCACCTGAAGTGTGTACCAACCACGCAGGGGTTGTGCATAGTTCTCTGGTGGATTTAACAGCACAATAACTAAGAGGGGGTCAGTTTGTTTTTTTGTTGTGTTGCTTTGAGCAATAAAGTCAGAGTCCTAGGGAAAGAATATCCTTTCAGATCAAGCAAGTATTCCTCAAAGCTGCTAATACTGGTATGATTAAAAAATACATACTTTTCATGTCATAGTGCTCCACATTTGCAAAGTAGACACCAAGTGTGTAGTCTGGCACGCACCCTAACAAAGCCAGGTAAAGCAAGAGAGGACGCTGACATTTCCTACATGCGCTGCAAGCAGTTGACCAATCACAAAGTTGGCCAACTGGGCCAGTCAGAGCAGATTGGGCTTCATCTGGAGGGGGGGCTTTAAAGAGACAGGAGCTAAAACCAAGTGTTTCAGGCAGAGGCTGAAAAGAAGAACTGCAGCAATGGACAGTGAGGAAAGTGGTGCATTTTCTGAACATAAGAGCATGTAAAAAAAAATGTGGGTAATAACCCGAATTAAAATTATGAACATGAGCATGTATATGTCTCCTTTAAAATATTTGTTCATCATTTTGAAAGATGTAGGTACTTCTTAAAAGAGTAAAATGAGGAGAGCAATAACACTGTAAAGTGAGAAACAAGAGATACTTATAGCTTAGCTTGTGATATCAATGGTCTCAACTAACTCCACAAGAATATAAATAAGCATATTCCCCAAAGTGCCAAACATTTCCCTTATGTACGAGTATTGGTAGCATTTTTAATTATTCTTTCAATTTAGAACCAGATTTTTCTCTTTTCACGAGCAAGGCTCCAGTTCCCGAACAGTAAACCACTAATACTGCCTCATAGGAGTCGATCGTAATTATTTTGAATATTCAGTCCAAAATTAAACGTATAAAAGCTGGGATGCATTGGCCCGGATGACGCTGTTTGCTTCTCTGTCCGTCAAGACTTTTCAAGGAGCAGTTTTATCTTTGTCCACTTATAGTCGGTGATGACAGGAGCAACAACTTTGAATCTTGAATTCCAGAGGAGGAAGCCAATGTAAGAGGTTGACAGTCTGTGAATTTGCTTTAGCAATATGTTTGCAATAAAAATGTTTTACTGTACCATATATCTGCAAAAAAAACCCAGAGATGGATTGGATATTAAATGTTTTCCCTGCAAGTGGGAACCGTGCTGCTCTGTGTTTAGTCTGGCCAGCTGCTGCAGCGCACCACTTACTGCAGAGGTGGAAAATGTCTCATGCGTTGTAGCTGTGGCTACAGATTCCTTCACTACTTCAGCCTGATTGATTCCAGTGTGTGATGTTAAGAAATCAAGTGTTTGTCCGGAGAGTTACCTGGTGATTTATTCAAACAAAAGCCGTGTTAATGTGGATTCAGATCTGAGACCAGTGATTGTGTGCGTCATCTCTGCTTCTCCCTCCTCTCCATCCAAGCAAGACCCCTTCCAGTGCAGGTCACTGCTTTGCCAAAGAATCTCCCCTTTCACCTTTAGATTTCTTCTTTAGCTGTTTGTCTGTGCACGAAAGGCTCCGTCCTTTCCTCTATCAAGAAAGGTGGTTTTTGTTTGACTCTTGCTGCTCTGTTATTCATTTCAAAAACAACATAGTTAAGTCGAAGTTACTCAACAATTGATCTAGAGTTTTGCTTCAACTTTAATTGGCTGCTTTCCTACATCAACTGCGAAAGGAAGGACAATCCCAACATTTACCGTAAAGCAGGATGGATTCATAAATCTGTTTAATATGGTCAACATCATCAATCATACTTTCTCTCTCATATCTCCCTCAAATTAAGGCTCTTTTGGCTCTTGTGTTTTTCTATGATACAGGAAGACAAACAGCACTCTGTGTTTTGGTCACAACTCACATATTGAGTAACTTAGGACAAATTTGTTATTTTACGTGATGCTCTGGTCTCAGATTTCAGGAGTTCACATCTTTATACACTCAATATTTGACTCTTTATTTCCACTGAGGCTGAAATATGAATTTGTTTTTCAGAACTTGTGTTAAAGGTGGTTATATCTTCATCTAATAATGTCTACACATGACACTGATTGCGTATTAAATCGAAACACACACACCTACAGCCCTTGTAGTTCAAAGGGACCACTCATCCATGACCGATCAGATCTTTCTACTTTTCAGGCCAACGTTTTGAGCCCCCAGTCGTTCTGGCAACTCAGCGGTTTTCCTCAGAATATGAGTCAGGTTTCACCAGCAAAGAGGATTCATGAAGAGAAAGGGATTCTTTACTTAAAAGGACAGTTCACCGAAAAATGAAAATTCACTCATCATCTTCCTCTCAGGGGTAAAAAGTGTTGCAGCTAAATCCAATACAATTGAAGTAACTGGGGACCCCTTCTTCAGACGTAAAAATAACCCAGAAAAAAAACATAACATGCCTCCTACTGCTTGTGTGGTGTCATCCAAGTGTACACAAGCCCCGACATTCATAATTGACTCGAAACAGCCTCATTTACACCGTGTTTTAAGCCTTAAAGTCCTCTGATAATCTTCTCAGAGGCGCTTCCATATTCTCACAGACTAAGCAGAAACCTGCACACACTCTCCCAAGGACAAGCGCGCGGTGCACGTTAGCATTGCTACGTCCGCTAGCATCACTATTTCCGGTTGTGGAATTTTAGGCTTAAAATCTGGTGTAAATGATGCCGTTTTGAGTAGAATATTAATGTTGGGGCTTCCGGACACTTGGATGACACCACACGCGCAACATGGAGGCATTTTATGCTTTGATTGAATTAATTTTCATTTTTCTGTGAGCTATCCCTTTAATACCACTCTCTTCACACTGGCGTAAGTCTTTTGTGAAGGAAAAATACAGCTGCAGTTATTATTATAACAGTATATCTGTTAAAACAGTATATCTGTTATAATAATAACTGCAGCTGTATAATGCATTTTCTTTTTCAAAAGAGAAAGTTTTTGGTCATACATTGTGTAATATAATATATAGTCTCTTCTAGTATATCATCAAATAGAATACCAAGTCAAAACAACAGAATTGGAACAAATTGAAATTCCACAAAGTGAACGTCAGACAGCACAAGTAAAGAAAAACATTTTCAGTGTCAAATATTGTGGCTTTTAAATGTCAACACAAAATATTTAGTTGATATAACATTTCAAATTTGGTATTATGTTTCTGATATAGTTCAGATTATAGTGGCAATGATTTTCTTTCATATATCAAGATTTTTTGTCAAATCACACACCATATGATGTCATTCCTGTAAACAGAACAGATTTTGAAATTGAGGATCCATGAATTATCTCTGGCAAATTTGTGAAAACATATATAAAAAAAACTTTGTTGCATTGATAAAGAAAATTATCCAAAGAAAAAAAATCCGAGATCCGCGCCTTCGTCCAGATCCAAATGTTTTGCGTAAACCTACTGACTTCTGCCAAAATGTGAAAATCTAGTTTTAAAACAGCTCAGATCTCACATGAACAACATTTGAGAGAAATCAACATTAAACTTCCACTGTGTGTTCATGACATCACTGAAGCAGTTGGAGCCTGAGAATTGAAGAGGTTATTTTCTCATTTAACGGCTCAGTCACAACAACGTGAGTAAAATACAGTATAAGTCACATGCACACAGACACAAAGACTGTGTCCACATGCACAACATTTTTTATGCATACAGCACATGTGCACGCTCCCATGTGTGAAAATAACGGGTTGAAGTGAGGATATTGGGATTCAGCCAACGATCACTTCAACATACTGCCGTCGAGGAAGTTCTGCAGAATAAACCTTAACTACATTATACTGTATAGTATCCACACTATCTGACAAACTTGTTATATCATCTAACCAAGATACATTTACAATGATGTCACAAATGCTGGCTCACATCACAAATTTGTATCAGCATCTAAAGCAAATATGGTGTAATGAAGAGAATTCCTCCCTGTATTAGTGAAGTATCGGCCCCCGGGTCTGTGGCCGATAAAGCCGAGGTATGTGACTGAAGTCAGCGACCTTGAAACCCGAGCGGCCCTGCACTGTGCGCTTACAGGAGCCAACAGTGAGCTGTACAGAGGCGGTGGTCCATTGCAGGGCAGATAGCTGTGGGGCTGAACAGCTCTGGCTTTGTCAGATTCAACTATCTGCTAGAAACTGATACAACACAAGAACTGAGAACTTTTATACTTCACTGAAGGTCAGGGGGTTCCTCCACCCTTCCATTGATTGTTGGGAGAGGAACTGTACGCCCGTGTCTGGGGGGCAAACAACACATTAAACTCATTGTCATTTTCATGCTATTCAAATGCACAAGGAAGACGAGTAAAGGCCATGACAAATGATTTTAGTAATGATGTATTACATGGCCGGTATACAGAGATAAACAACCATTCACACTCATAAACACACCTACGTTCAATTTAGAGTCTCCCAATTAACCTAACCCCCAATCTACATGTCTTGGGACTGTTTCAGCCGCAGTCCCCGGAGAAAACACATGCAGACACTGCAAGAATATGCAACCGAACCAAGAACCTTCTTGTTGTGAGGCGACAGTATTCTATCACATTGTCATTTTTCCACTATTATTTCTTTGTTGTGATTTAGCCAGTGTTCCGTATAAAATGCACGGGGTGATATTTGTAGATGAGTATTGTCTTTCCATAAAGCTGGGAATGACTCCAAAATCTGCTTCAAGTGTAACAGCTCACACAACGGCCCACATGCAGCCTTTGACTGCAGCAGCTTAAAAAAAGAAATTTGCCTGCTTGTGACCAATGTTTTAACCTCTCATGTTCTGTTCATCACTTTCGTTGTCTGATAGTATTACAGTGTTTATACACTATTTATTTACTTCTAACCAGGCTTTACATTGTTGTTTTTCTCTCACTGAGGAAAACTCAATCAAATTCCTCATGTTTACTGAACGTAGGTCTGCTGCTGCAGCTTCAGCGGATGGACTGAGATGAGCTGATGTAGCTTTAATGCTTTAGTTTAACTCTCTCTGCAGAGAGTAGACAGACATTCAGACAGAAAAACATATCAGTCATCCGCAAGGCACCCTCGTATTAAGGGTACCTGAGGTCAACCACAACTGCCACAGGTCACAGCATTTTGTCAGCACAGTAAAAAGCACTCTTTCTTTCCTTCATCTCTTTTTTCTCTCCTGTCTTTAGGAAAGTCTTAACTTTCAGTTGCCATCTCCGAGACGGCTGGTACTGGTTAAAGGCAGCTCTGGCTATTAATACTTCAGCCGGTGGGGCACTTTTTATATTGGCCCATTCACGAGCTCTCAAACAGTTACATGCCGGTAATTGACCACCAGTGATTTCATTTTTTGTGCCATACGTCTCACGTTGCAGTAATGGCTCACTTTTGTTTGTGCAAATTAATGCAATTTCAAACAAATCATTTTTTTCTGTGAGGGGTAACCATGGAAGGGAAGCTAAGTGTATGCCTAGAAGCTAAGATGTCATTAGGCATATAGTTATGTACATACACAAAGAAACATACCAAGGATCTGCCCCCCCTCCGCCATTTATGGTTGAAGGTCAAGTGCACAGGCAAAAGGCCATTTCTCTCTACATGAATGTCAAGGTACAAAAACACAGAGTGTTGCAGGGGGCATCGCTGCTGGAATGTGTCCATGGTGCCTGTGGCCTGTGGTATAAGATGACATGCGTCTAGGTAATTGCAGGGATCATAAAAGAGTAACACGGGCCAACCCCCCATGACCGAAAGGGTGTCATTACACTGTGGAGGACTTTGAACATGGACAGGATTGACTGGTAGAGATGTCTATCAGCCACTGGGACCTGGCGAGAGGCTGGAGAGTTTTCAGAGGGTGGTCGGATCAGAGGAGGAATACAGATGATCGATGGAGTATTAGCTTCAGCTAGCGGGGTGGATGAGACACAGGAATGTGATGTTGTCTTGAGCGACTCAGCGGGATTGCAAGAAAAAGGTGAAAACAACAGCACGGCCACGGGTCTGAGATAAGTCACACTGTGCTAGTTTCAATACAAGTTATTGATTATTTTCATGTGGCCGCTGTAATATGGAAAATAGGAAAACAATCTAATTTAATAATTTGTTGGATTGAAAAAATACAAAAACATCTGTGCAGAGAACCTCCCGCTGCATTGTGCATGTTTGAAAGGCAGACTGAAAGGCAGGGTAAACTCCGTAGGCAATTCTCCAGGTTTTACCTGGAAGTCATGTCTGAAAGCGACGTTATTTCTTGTTTGGATTGTTGCAATTGCATTAAAACAAAAAAACAAGATAAAAGCTAAGCTGTGAACCAATTTTCTTCCTGAAAATTGTTCTGTAAAAAAAAGTTCTGTTCTCAAAAACCCCAGAACCAAACATCTGGCACACATAGTAGCTTTTATCTCATAAACATTTAGCTGCTAAATAGCCAAATATTTCCCTCAAGAGTAAGCATTGATGAATTAGGTGTCAACCAGCACGATTCCAAATGAATCCTTATGTTGCCGTGTGAATGTACAAAAAGAAAACAGCTTAATAACACTTTGGCAACCTAATCTTTCATAAGGTGATAATGATGTGTTTAAAGATTGTTTTGTTGCCGCAATTTGGGGAAAACAACCAATGAATCCTGCTTTAAGACTTTTATCTGCTCTTATCTGGATCACGGTCAGAATGACTGGATCACAGGAGTTCCTTATTTGAAGGCCAGGGACATTCTGTTCGACTGGGATCACAGCTAGAAACACCAGCGCACATGCTGAGAGAAAGAAGACAATGATTACCTTTCTACTCCAGAGGTTTTAAAGCCCTGCTTTCCCGGACACATTTCTGGGTTATTGCTTATGTCACGAAAGGTAATGAGTTGATATTATTGGAACAAATTGACTGTTGAGTTGCAGCTGTCTAAACACAGTACAGGATCCTCACACCAAGAGATGGCAACTGTCTATGAGCATTCATGCATTGGTAAATTAGTCATGTCTCTTATTAGGAATCAAAAGTTTTGTCAAATTATTTGAAATCAAAGACTTTACTTGCTGTTGCTAAATAGAAAAAACACT
Organism: Hippoglossus hippoglossus; assembly: GCF_009819705.1. NCBI lineage: Eukaryota > Metazoa > Chordata > Actinopteri > Pleuronectiformes > Pleuronectidae > Hippoglossus > Hippoglossus hippoglossus. Next base: position 14,807,656 of record NC_047172.1, read on the forward strand.
TCCATGGAAACATATTGACGTCTATTAAAATTCTGAAACCCACCCCTCTCCTCATAACCTACTTTAGGAAGGCTGTCTCTCCGCCTTGAACTCACATGCAGTCCCAGAAGGCTGCCTGTGAGGAGTCGGACAAAAAAAACAAAACACAGTGGTAATATCCAACTGGAAGTGTTTTTTTCCCAGACAGCTTCCAACTAGGCACAGGGGACAATCTCAGCAGTGCACCTTATTATTATTATGTACTGCCACTGTTATCGCAGGTCATGCATTAAAGTTACATCTGGATTTGTGAAAACAGAGTTTTAAGCCCAGTAAAGAATCTTTCGTAATGGGAACAGGTCTCGGGAGGATGTTATGGAAGAAGATATGAGCAGTTAAGATGAAAAATAAAATAGATATATAGATATATATATATCGTGACTTGATTATGATCCAAAATGCAAAGTACAAGCAGTTTTTAAAAAACTGTTTCTTTTGGTTAGGTCATCTTTGGTTTGAGGTTTGTGTCGTAGGTGAGGAGCAGGATAGGAATCTCTGGATTGTGGAACCAGGTGAGGTAATGGGGTCTGGAGGCTGAGCAGGGCAGCCAATGAGGTGATGATCTAACTGCGAGCAGGAGACCAGGATAGGTGGTGAGGCAAAGATGTAATCAGGAGACAGATAACAAGGATGGAGCTTGAGGTGGCAAATAAAAAAATCGATGCTAAAATCCCTTGAGGAATCACAGACTAGAACTTGGCCATGATGATTGTACCACACGGGAGACTGAAGGGTCTGGTGGAGCACACAGGCAGACAGCGAGAAGTGCAAACTGGGGACAATCAGCCACACAAGCAACGGAGAACAGAGGCAAACACACAAAGTGAGGCAGCCCAGAGTCTAACCATGGCATCGTGACTCCTGTAATAATGTGACATTGATACTCCTACCAGAGGTCTGTGTGGAGTGGTTGTAATAAAATGGTGGGTTTCTGTGTTTTCACGCAAACACATTCTTGACTTATACTTCTAATATCGTACGTATTGTCTGTGTATTTTTGCAGAACGAGTCTGCAGACCTCACGGAGGAGGAGCTACTCAGACTGCTGGAGGAATGTGAGCTGACTGAGTGTTGGAGCCTGCAGCTGGAGACGACTGACACGACATGATGAGACCCTTCAGAAGACACACTGACCGCTTCAATCTGAAGCATAGACTGTATGATCTGAAGCCTTGTTATCAGAGAGTCCGTCTAAAATGTTACATCTTGGCTGGGACGTCGAGAGACACATGTAACAGCTCTAAGATTTATGGAGATATAACTAACATGTCTTATAGCCATTTACATAAAATGACAAAGAACAAACATGATTCACAATGTGTCAGTATTAGTAAACTTTTTATCCTAATTGGCGTTTTCAACGTATTGTTATAATTACTAGTTTTCAGGAACCAAGATTGCAGATTTCAGGTGAACAAAAGAGCAGGAGGTTCCGTTGAGTCTTCAAAAAATACAAAAAAAACTTCCAAGGCACGGCAGACAAACAGAGGGACTGGTAGTGTGAGCACAGGAGAGATGAAGTGAGCAGCAATCTCAATCTAAAAATCCCCAAAATATTAAAAGCAAGGGTAGAAAACACAGAGTCAAGAGCTTGATTACCTTGTGGGAAAACAGAGGATCTGACACACCAGGGGTTTTTATGCAACAGGAATTAGGCTGGGTAGTGAGCCAGATTGATATCAGCTGTACTTGATGATGAGGAGGGGAAACTCAGGTAGGAGGAGGGTGACTTAGCCACGCCCTGGAAAACAAACTCAGGAGATACAGGGAAAAACACCCCAGCCAGGAGAGGATGGAGAGTCATGCTGCCAGATCCTAACATATACAGCTGATTTGCCTTCTGTTGTTACCTTGCATGTTGGCATATTGGCCTATGTGTGTGTGAACAAAGTAACTTAACAACATACGGATAGATTTTCACCAGGTTGGTGGCAACAGTAACTGGGTGGGTAAAATATTGAATGGTCAAAGGTCAAGGTCGACAAAAATTTGTTCTGAAAAAACTATTTTCCAATATATCTCCATCATTATTAGGGAAACCCAAGAAGAAGTCAAATGGCATTTGTTCAAAAAAGCATATTTGGACGTATCTCAGCATCCTATATGAGCCGAAGCTTATATTGCTCAGACATGTATTCCCCATCATGTATCATTAGATAAGTGACGTCATGAACAAGTCACAAAGAAGTCCCATGTAGTTCAAAAGTCAATTTTCTCAAATATCTGCATCCTATTGAACTATTGACACGACCCAAAGCTTATATAGATATAAAATTATTTTTGATGACATAGTTGGAATGACATCACCATGACATCCCTATGAAGTCAGAAAATTACATCATATAGTGTAGTAATGATTTAACTTTGGCACAGAATAAGATATGGGAGATAATCTTATTTATTATAACATTCATCATCATATGGTTGTAATGAAATCAACATGACATCATGATGAAATGCCATTATAACAATATATTAAATAGTTTCACCTGATTGGGGTGTATACAGCGTGAATGCATCATTTGTATTTGTTTTTATATTTCTTAGCTCGAGGGCAAGGAGCAGCTGGGCCACCCTTTCTAAAAGGTATCATAGATGAGAACAGCAAATTACTGTCATTAAACCTAACAACTGTGTGCGCTCGCCACAGAATGTTCTCCTGCAAACATAAAAATTTGCCTAAAACAGTGTCTGTGGGGTCAAGTCTGGGCATGAAATATAGTACTGCGTGTTAGTTACGTGTGATCAGACATCCAGCGTGGCTGTTAATGAGGATGTATGCTCAACATGAGTGATACTCACATCCGCTTCAGCTCCAAACATTCCTGCCATTCCTACCTCTATAGGTGATCTGCTTCAGAGTGGGTCAGATTAGTAGGATCTTCTGAAACTGCAGCCTGTGTGACCTCGTTCGAGCTTTATTTTCATTTCCAAAAATCCGGACAACCCCTGACAAACGATTTCTATATCTCTAAAAATCATCCCCTTTGGTTTGTTTTGGAGATTTGCTGAAGCTGCTCAGACAGTTCCTATTTGTTCCTGCTTGCACGGCGCGAGTAGCCGGTCTGCACCTGGCTGACCTCAGCCCAGAGGTCACGCCTTTCCTCTCTCCTGGCACTCCGGACACCTACGGGCCCATTCGTCTCACTCTTCACCTCAGCCACACATTCTGACCCCATCTCACCGACAGGAATTAGCTCACATTCCTCCGGATTGAAAACACGTCAGCCAGGTGAGCCCTCTAAGGTCAAACCCAGATGAGAGGCCTGCTATCGCTATCTGCCCAGGAATCTAAACAGACGCCCCTGCACACGTCTGACAGAGCGCATGCAGTCACTTTTCAGAATGACCACACTCGGTCAGACTTGAGTTTTATACAAATTCCATATGTTTGTAACGCCTTCATTCACACATTAGTCCCCATTTTACAAACACCATCCATGTCATTGATGTGATATATTTTCAGGAGGACAGAAATTCTGCTCATTACGGGTAATGGAAACACAGTGAGCTCAGAATGGTAAGAATGAGGTCACTTCTAATGTAAAGAGACTGGCGGCATACTGAGACTGTTTGGGTTTTCTGTCATGACCCTCACTGGTGCCTTAGATTACAGCCTTTTCTGGCCCTGGGGAAGATCTAAATTAGCAGTCGGAATTCTTTTTGCAGATGATATGCTGGTGCACAGCATCACAGTCAGTGAACTGCTGATGTAGATACCTCATCTATGGTGTTTTGACAAGTTTTGTTCCACAATGCACATTCTCACTGGCATGAGTTGGGACCACAGCCACGGCTGGAAGTTCTGCCCCACAAGAAGCATGGATTGTGTCTTTTGAAGGTGTAAGGAGATGCCATCTTTCGTTTGTAATCAGATCTTTATGGATGTGCATTTTAAGTGGGTTATACTTCATGTTGAGTTTTCCTGCTGTTGACTACCGAGGATACTCCCTCTCTCCAAGGCTTCACCAGACTCGGCTAATGGGTTCCAGTCACTCGACAAAGTGTGGCCCGGCTCCCTTTGCTTCTCAATGTACGAAACTTCAATCAAAGTGGATATGACTAACTCTCCAACTTTTGTTTGCCCCCCCAAAAAGTCACCGATTGTCCAAGACACTTGGTAAGTGTTTATTGTTCACTTGACATTACAAAATAACAGGTAGGAATATAAACAGCACTTAGGGTAGAAACTATAAAACAACGTTTATAGAAAAGCTTCACTAATAATTAAAAAAAGACGTACAAAAAAAACAAAATAACAAAGACATCCTCATGTCAGTGTGCAAATAAGTTTATACAGACAGAAACGCTTCCATATGAGGCTACGCTTCTAGATAAATTATTTAAATAGCATATATCTACACAAATGAAATAACCTCAACATAAAACAGACACAATAATTTATCCAAAAAAAATGCACAGGAAATACGTCAAATACATCATAGTAAAGACAACATTTGTTTTAATCCTTTACGTTCCTGTTTGGGCTTCTTTTGCTACAAAAATATCTTATATACAGCATATGAATGATACTAAAGTCTTGCTTAAAAAAAAAAGAAGCCAACCAATTTATACTCTGTTGCTAAGAAATGTGATTCTTGTGTATTGCTGGCCTCAATACAGAAAGAATTAATGAGGTAATATTTGTACATAAAGGGTTTCATTTGATTTCCCCTTGTCAGAAATGTACACACAAGCTCAGGCACACCAGTCATGCACACTGTGCAGAAGCAACGAATGGCGATAGTGATATATTTAACTGTTTTGGTCACATGTAATGCTTTATCTTGCCACAAGTGGATAGTGATTTCATTTACTTGGTTGCTAATAACATTCTAAGATGGCAAGGTGCAAAGATGAACGAGAATTAAAGCCTCTATGATGAATACGTAAATACAAACAGCCATACTTACAATGGTTAACTCATATCAGGAAGTAGACTGGCCCTTGATGTTTACGTCCCTTGACGCTTTCAGTAAAGATTAGAGATAGGAACATAATATTTGCTAATAGTTACTGTCCAAAGCAGTGTGCGATGTGCTTGCTTTGGGGCCTGTGCTGTCCTGCATTTTGTGCGATCCTCATTTTCTTCTAGTGCTCTTTCCTGAGAAGACCAAGACTTTGGGCCAGTCCTAAGCGTCAGCTAAATACAAGACCTTGTATATACAGGTCTTTTTGAATGTGTGGGGGAGGGGTCATCAATAGAATTCAAAACAAATTTTGACTCAGTTGGGTGGCACACATGCAGAAACACACTAACACCATTCACTCTCTTTAAAAGCAACAGTCAGTCCATACTGTCCATGGTCCCTCAACGGTTCCTTCAAGGGGCATATTTACCCCGGCCTAAGAAAGTACTACTGCTTTCTTCATGCTGACACAAGCTTTGAGCCCACAGCAGATGTAGATTAATGCTCAAAAGCAAAAAAAAGGAAAATTAAAAACATCAAGCACTCTTTGGTCCCTCATCCACAGAGGAAAACCTCCAACCAACAACAGTTCAGGTGTGCAAAGCAATAAAATGTGGCCCTTTTCCAATATAGATCAGAGCACAAAGTGAGTCGGCCAATGTCTTCTGAGCAGAGCTGCGCTCAACATTTGAGTTTGGTGCAGTGGTGCAGAATCGTCATCGAACTTTCATTTGGCTTTAAATCCTGAGGTCAGTTTACCTCACTTCAGCTCACTTGCTCGTCATTCCTCCAATGTGCATTTCTCAAGGAAAAGGTCAAAGATATTTCGATCCAGGTCTCGTTTTTATATATTCATATTGACAGACTGATACATTCATCCGCAAGGCTCTGTGGTCCATTTATGTATCTGAAAGAAATGAATGACAGAATTCATGTTACAAAAAAAAGTCTAAGGTGATGAAGTTGTACTTAAGAATAAAACATCACTTATGTGCTTACCTCTGCATTCGTATTTGAGGTCTGAGAAGTAAACCATCTCCTGAGAGAAGACGTACAAGCCTAGTCGCCCACCAGCGTATGTCTTGTCAAAGATGTTTCCAGTATCAGCCATGATTCTCTTGCCTTCATACATGACCACTCTGAAAATATAAAGGTAAAACATGAGCTCCTTTTTCAAAGTAAAGTGCGCAGGTTTACAGTTGAGTGAAAGACTGCATGAGGATTTCAGCTTACCTGATAAGTCCAGTCTTGGGTCTATGGATCAGGTGCCATCTGTAGGCAGTGAAGTCCTTCCAGCCGATGTTCTTGGGGTCGTGCCACAGAGTGCGAACCTGGAGAAGAAGAATTTTAAAGGTTGATGAGAAACAGTCAAACATTGTGATAACTTCTATCTGACATCTTAAACTCAAGTCAATGAATCCAAGCTCACCTGTCCTGGGGTGTCCCCGGTGTGCCACAGGGCATTCCTCAGGTGCTCACCAGGGCCAGTGGTGGAGTTGACCACTTTGATTGACAGGCCAGAGTAGCCTTGAGCTTTTGTGGGTGTTTGGGACCAGTAGGTCTGCGTGATCTGTTTCCACATGACCGTGTAGAAGCGTGAGCTGGACTGGTAGCCAAACACAAACCCAGCGTAATCATCATCTCTGTCCGTGTTGATGAAGAATGTTCCGCTGAAATCCACCGCACTGAACTCATCATAACCTGAAGTGAGAGAGGTGATGGTTCAGAAATGGTTGGCTACTACTTAGTGTCTGTGTGTGTATTTGTAGTGAGATGTCTGTCTGTATATAACGTACCAACAGCAATGCCAGGATCACAGTTGACTGTCTGGACCAACTCCTTGCCCTGATGCCGGACCACCCAGTTGGGGTCAATCTGGGAGGTACCCTTGGGGTCCAGAGGAACCATCTGGAATCTGCGGAAGTCTGTTTCGCTGATGGCAAAGTTCTCCGGACACACGTCATTGATGTCCAGAACATTGTCTTGATCAAAATCGTCTTTGCACACATCACCACGGCCATCACCTGAAAACAAAAAATATTAATATTTTAAAAAAACATTACAAGAAGGAGCTAATTTCTAAAAGACCCGGTTTGACTCAGTGAAAGACTGACTCACCATCAGAATCCAGTTGATCAGGGTTAAAGGCCAATCGACAGTTGTCTTTTTCATCGGGGATGCCGTCATTGTCGTCATCATGGTCACAGGCATCACCCTTGCCATCCTTGTCATGGTCTGCCTGGTTGGCATTAGGGATGTAGGGGCAGTTGTCCAAGTTGTTCTGGTGACCGTCCTCGTCAATGTCCTGGTTGTTGTCGCACTTGTCTCCAATGAGATCTGAGTCCGAGTCGAACTGCAGGAGAAAATAATTAATTTATAATAAGATTTCTCAAAGACTGACTGTCACACTGTTAGACACTTGTCCTCCCTTCAAATGAGTCCCGCCACTATTTTCCCACCAGCCTCGATATGAGAGGAAGTGTGGCCCCTTGTTTTCATGTATGTAAGCAATGTCTCTTCAGATAAATGTCAAGTGTCCAACTAAGCAGAACTACATATCCATATGTATTCCAAAGGTGGATCAATAGAGAAAAGAACACGGAGCTTTGCATTGTTCTTTCCTTTAAGCTGTAACATTCCTCTCTTTCATTAAAATGTTTGCGGTGTTAATGGAACTTCAACAAAGGTACATGAGAGATTGTACTATAATGATCAGTTGCTGTAATTGGAATGCGAAAGGTGAGATCTGTCGTTACCTGATCAGGATTGTGCTCCAGAGGGCAGTTGTCACAATGGTCTCCCACACCATCTCTATCAGTATCTCTCTGGTCCACATTGTAAACATAGGGGCAGTTGTCGTTCTCATTCAGAATGCCTGTTCAATCAAAACATACTCGTCTTAGCCTTTAGGACTGTGTAACTGTTCTTTGAATGCTGAGGAAATGACAACGTTTCTTGGACAGAAGTTAGGGAAATCTCCTACCATCGCCATCAATGTCAACTGCACAGGCATCACCCTCTCCATTGTTGTCAGTGTCGGTTTGGTCAGTGTTGGCCTCGTAGACACAGTTGTCACAACTGTCGCCAACATCATCCCTGTCTGCGTCGTACTGGGCAGGGTTGTACACTCTTGGGCAATTGTCCTAAAATCATAAAGAAATATAAATTCATTTGTTAAAGTAGGTCAAAGAAATTATATGTAAAGGAACAAAACTTTGCTTTCGAGGGCTTTTTTTCTTTTCTTACTGTCACTGGAATGTGATATTCCACTGCATGAGAGCCGGTAATTTCTACCACAACATTTTTCTTGCCCAACTTGCCAAATCTACACTCAGAAATATGGGCATCAAGCCACCTCATCCTCAATCCTGGCTTCATGCTGAAATTATATTAAACAATTCCTATGCTGCTGCCTTTCCATTCTAGCTCTCTGTTGAAAGCACACAAACACGGGGACTACACATTCCTACTGCCCAGAGGAAGGATGGCTGCAGCTGATTGCTATGTCTGGTCTCTGAGGAAAGCACAGCTTGAGGCTAAATAAAACTGCTGTAATGACTCACCCTATCATCGGGGATCCTATCATTGTCATCATCATGGTCACATTCATCACCCAGGCCATCTTTGTCATGGTCTTCCTGACCAGAGTTGGGAAGGTTGGGGCAGTTATCCTATGAGGGAACAAAAGGGTGGTTAAGGAGGCAATCATCACAATAATAGAGTGCAGCTGGGTAATAATGGCCTTTGGTATTTCTGTCCACATGGGGTCTGGCTACCTTCTTGCAGTGGTAGGTAGCGTTCTCCACACACAGCAGGTTAGTGTTGGGCCATCCATCCAGGTCAGTGTCCTCGCCACAGATCAGGCCATTCCCGGCGTATCCTGGCCTGCACTCGCAGCGGAACATGGAGTCGGAGAAGACGCCCAAGTAGATGCATTTTGCATTTTTATTGCAGTCATGGGTACCATCCTGGCAAGGGTTACGAGGCGTACAAACCTGAAGAAAATAGCAGAGGATAAGCCAAAATCCAGGTAACTAGCCCACTAGCTACAAAAATAGATAGTAAGTAATAAATCAAACCTGTTTTTTAGCAGTTGCCTGTTCCACTCCTCTTCCAAAGGGCTGAGGACCAGAGAAACGTGTGGGGCAAGGCATACAGTTGTAACCAGGTTCAGTATTCTCACAGCGATGGATTCCGTTATGAGTGTGGCAAGCATCAGGTACTTCTTTACACTCATCAATGTCCTTGCAGATGACGCCATTACCACGATAGCCAAGTGGACACTTGCCACACCTGAAAGTACCATCAGGGAAGCTGGTGCACTTTGTGCCAGAGAAGCATGGGCTGGACAGACAACCATCTGTAGAAAGAAGTAATTCATTCATATTGTACTGCATGATAATAAAGGAGTCTATATCTATACTTTAAAAGGGAAATGTGTTGTGAATTAAACTTTTTAAATTTGATTTTAAATGCTCACCAATAGGACAGTCCTGTTTGTTGCACAATTGAGACGTGGTGGCATCACCAACACAGTCTTTTCCACCATATTTGGGGACGGGGTCAGAGCAGAGACGTTTGCGGGTCTGAACTCCTCCGCCACAAGTAACAGTGCAGGTGTCCCATGGTGACCAAGGTCCCCAACCTCCATTGACTGAAAGATAAATAAAAAGGAATATAAATTTTTTCGCCTCAAATGTGCACACATTGTTATATACTTTGGGGCTGAAAACTTACTAGGGCAAGGCGACTTCTGGCATATTTCAGTCTGACGTCCGTCTCCCTGGCAGTCCCTGCCATCCAACTGGGGCGTGGGAGAGTTGCAGAGGCGGATTCGGGTGATGACCCCCTCGCCACAGGTCACAGTGCATGAAGACCAGGGGGACCAGTGACTCCAACCACCATCCTGTTTGACTGTGAGCAACACACCAATTAATTCATCATGCTATGAAATTGATAATATCACTCTGGTTGTGTGATACTGTACTGTTTGTAATACTGAGTGACTTACAGCGTTTGTCACATTCCTGAGGATAGCAGTCACGGGTCTGGACAGATGTGCCCTCACAATTGCTGTTGATGCGGTCACAGGAGCGTCCACGTTGCTGGATGCCACGACCACAAGTCACTGAACAATGGGTCCATTCAGACCAGGGAGACCATCCATCCTCAGCATAGTCACTCGCTGTGGGGGGTGGGATAAAAAGTTAAAGGTTTATTACTTTGAACAAGATCAGGTGACAAATGTAATCAAAAATCGGATAAATTGAAAATTAGGCTTACGTGTTCCACAGCGAGGGCAGCACTCTCCGTCGGGCACGGTGGCATTAGCACATGGGATCAGAGGGCAGGAGATTTTGCGACACACAGTAGCAGAGTTCTGGATAAAGGAACGGTCGAATTAGTACAAGAATAACGAGTGAAATGAATGCCTGACGGGCTGTGGAAAAAACAGGCTTTCCTGGTGCTTTTCCAAGCCTAATTGCTGTATTTCACAAGGGAGTGATCTTTATCAGAGACATAACACTCCTGCTGTGTTGATAGAACTCAAGAACACTCTCCCACTAACACCTAACTAATTACACAATACACTGACACCCTTCACTAGATGTTACAGTGGGGAAAAGGAACCATGCTGCTATGTTTATAGTGCAAAAGAAGTGTTGATGGATTTCAGACAGGAGCAGTGTGATTATAACATTAACACTTCATTACAGCCAGGATACAGGAAACATAATAGATGTCTGGCCTCAGCCGACAGTTGCATTCCAGCAGGTGTGGTGACACTTACCTGGCAGGTGCACTCAGTGCAGCCGTCCACGGTCCATTCATCTTTGTCCTTGTGCACGATGCCATTGTGGAAGCAAACTCCATTGTGGATGTTCATTTGATTCATCAGCAGATTGCTGTCCTCAGACTAGGGGACGGAAAGGGAGGCAGAGAGAGAAAACGGGGTTGCTCAGGATGGAGAATGGAAAACTTTCACTTTGCCAAGGTTCCAGCACAAATGAATCACTAACCAACACTGTGATTAAGACATTGCTTGACTCTAGTGAAGCAGTGCAAATGCAATCAGCCGCCAAACATATTTGTGTATTCACATGGGTCTCATTAAGGACTTGGCCGGGGACTGCCATTACAGCGACAAGTGGCCACGCACTGGTAATGCGTAAACTGGAAGCAGGGGGGGAAAGATGGAGAGGAGAGGGGAGGAGGGGAAATAGAGGGGAGCAAATGATGACGAAGAGCAGACCCTGATGACCCTTCAAGCTTACCACTTTGCCGAGCTTCTGCGACAGCTGTTTGACAACTACACCGAGACTCTTGAGCTCCTTAAACATGCTGGCGATGTCCTCACAGGAGAGGCCACAGACAGACTGCACATCTGAATAACAGAAAAGGAGAATCCAATAAATTCTGTGTCACCTCAACTCTTAACATTTAGTAAAACAGAAGCACAGACTTGTCTCTTTGCAGAGGAGAGATCTCACCTTTGGATTTGTGGCCGGTGTAATCAGTCCTAATGGCAGGACTGGAGCCGTTGACTGGGTTGTCCAAGGTCATGACATCAGTTAAGGATGCTATTGGGGAAAGAAGAGAGAAGGCAATGAATTGTGGTAGTTTTTTTTTACATCCTTTTACACCTACATATGTTTGCATAAGATCAAGTCATTTATGGGGAAAACATATATTTTATAATTTTGATCTTAACTCTTTACCTCCACTCTGGCAACCCTTATTTCTCAGTATGGCTTCGATAGTTGTCCCAAAGACAAAGCGCACATTCTGAAGGACTCCCTGATGAAAAAAGAGTTCAAGTTCAGGTATTATGTGAGCACAAAATGCAGTGCACAAATATATATTATTTTTAATTATTAGACACATTTTTTTCATACCATGAATCTTTCCTTTACAGCCCCCTTTCCAACCCTGAGCCTGGCGATGTCTGCCACCTCCTGGGTCAGCACCTTCTGGATGGGCACATCCAGCTCTGACACGTTGATCTCCTCGCAGCCAACAAAGAGCTGAGCGCGGTCATCCTGCACGAACAATGTGATGTTCTTCCAGTGTCCGGTGGCCAAGTCTGCGTCCTCAATGGACACCACCTGCTGCTGGCTCACGGTCGAGTAGACCAAGTCCAGGGTGCTCGCCTTGCCGTTGGAGATGATCTCAAAGATGGGTCCGGATCCATCGCTCTTCTCGATGGTGAGGAGGCTGCCGCGGCTCCTCTTGAACTGCTTGAGGTTGGCGAGGAGAAGGAAGCCCCTCTCGGCCTGAATGGAGTCAAGGAGGTCCCTGAAGATGCTGTCTGGGACGGGGGGGATCAGGTCTGCGTTCAGGACCTTGTATGCGGGGCTGTAGGGGTCCGCACCTTTCACCACGCTCACCCCGTGGTTTCTCTTGCCGACTTGTGCCAGGTCGAATAAGTCATATACACTGTTATCATCACGATTCTCTGCAGCAAGACGAGAGGACAGACACCAGTCAATTATTTATTTATCGTCATAATGACTGTCTCCAAGAAGATGAAGGAAAACAAAGAAAAACAATCTAACAGAACTATAACAATGACTGTAGAACATTTGTAAAAATACAGTTTTTATTATAAAGATTAATATATTCTAAAAAAAAATGTATTGTGTAATTAACTTTCACTCTAACCTGAATATAACAGTAACAATTTAAGTCCCTTTAAGAAACATTTATTTCTATTATAAGGGAAAAGTTTTAACAGGTAAAATAAGTCAGTGAGTCATTTTCCATTCTCACCTGCCAGTCTTGCACCTTCGCACCTCCAAAGCATCAACAGCAAAAAGATGCCACACAGCATCATCTTGAAATCTCAACTAAACTGCAACCAGAATAACATCAAGTTAAACATCTATAGTCTACATCTGCTCATCAATGAATACTAATGATATTATAATAAAAAATAATCCACAAACCTTTAGAATAAAACTAACTTGCTGGGAAAGATTAAAAAAATGAAGAAGAAGAAGAGGAAAGTCCTTGGTAGTCAGATGTATTTATCCCGTCTCTCCTCCTTCAGTTCTGCTTGAAGCTCATCAGATTGGAATAAATAAAAGTGTCTCTGAGCTCCTGCTCATTTTATTCCGGTGTTTTCACTTATTCCTCTGACTTGTCTCACCAATGCAGGAGCTATTTAAACAGTTTAAGGACATTCCTTAGCTCAGTCTGCACCAATGGGAGGGTTGCAGCAGAGAGGGAGGGACTTGTTTTCTTACCTCACAGCCAGTCACAGTAATATCCGAGACTAACACACACACAGAGAGAGACACAGCGAGAGAGGGAGAGAGAGAGGAGGGATGAATGCATTCCTGAGCTGAATTTCCATCACCGGAAAAATATTTCATACACGCACCTCAGCCAAGACGTGGTCGTTTCCGGTCAAATATAAGTCTGATCACTCGTCCAATAGTGTCAAATTCATAAAAAAATGTCCTTTTCTAAAAATATTTCCCTTTTTTTCTTTCTTTCTTTTTAAATATGATCCAAAAAAATGAGTAGGCCAATTAGTTGAGTCGACGGGTAACACAAAACCAGTTAAGAGCAGATTTAAAAGTCATATAAAACTTTAAATTGGATTTCATACCCTACACTCAGATGTTAAATCCAGTTTATATTAATGACATACAGCAGACTGGTTCATGGTGCACTCCTTATGTTGCTGTTACTCGTCTGACCGCCAGGGGACTCATTGAGTAATGAATGTATTTGCCTGAGTGAGAGTGAGAGGATGATACTTGTCGCTGTGTTGTTTTTTGAAAGAAACCTTGGAAGAATAAAAAACAAACAAAACAATGAGTAGTAAAACGAAGTAACCTTGACAAGTACTTATTAAGTAATAAGGGTTTGGGTTATGGTTATAGGATATATGAATGTATACAATGACTAAAGTCTGTACAAGTATTGTCAAAGTCAGTTTTGAACCAGTGTGAATGTATTCTTTCATCAAAAAATACAACTGATGTTGAAAACAGGTGGAAAATGACAGAATTTCATATCTTATCCATTGAAAACTCACATAAACACTGTCTCTGTTGGATTAAGAAAAGCTGATAAATGTAATATATGTATATATTGATTTCAAATTGTTCACCTCCTTTCTTATAGTCATTACTGTTTGGACAGATTTGAATCTATTTGTAGGCTGAAGTACTCAGATCGTCTCAGTAGTACATCAGTTTTAAGAAAAGTCCTTCATGCAAACCTTTGCGTATTAAAATGATTTATTCTAAACTATTTTTAAATAGCATACAGTGGAGGCAGTCCCCATAAATTCAATCAAACTACCCCAAATTACACTCATAAAAATCTGTCCCATAAATATGTCATGTTTTTTTTCATCAAGATCCATAATTTATTCTCTGGGGAATTTTCAAAAATGTAAAAAAAATAAACACCCCATCTCACAATGTTAAAGAAATTGATTAAAAAATTCCTGAATCCACCCAATAATATGATATAATTATTAGATTGTTGATGTATTTTCATGCTGCATTATACTGTTGTAACTGGTTGAGATAGCTTTAACTACTTTTTCATGCAGTTATGGGAAGTTTGGTCTAGAGGTTTTAAACCCAGGGGTCGGGCCCCAAAATGCCTCAGAGGGGTCACAAGATTAATGGAGTATAGGAGAGAAGAAAGTTCAGTAGAGTAGAAGCATGGAACAGCACTTAAGTTAATGGACTCAGTTATTTTTGACTTTCGTCCATACGGTTTGATGGTGAATTGAAGAAGAAGACGACATGAGACATTTGCCTGAATTCCATCCAAATGGTGACATCACCACTGAGATGAAGGTTAAAGTTGACGGCTGACTATTTAACCTTTGACCTCCTCTCTCTCTCTCTCTCTCTCTCTCTCTCTCTCTCTCTCTCTCTCTCTCTCTCTCTCTCTCTCTCTCTCTCTCTCTCTCGCTCTCTCTCTCTCTCCCACACCGACACCGACACCGAGCAAAGACTGAACCTTCTTCCCCGACAAGAGAAGCATGTTGGTCTTTTTCGTCGAAAAACAAAGTGGAGCAACTCCGTGACTTTTTTCATGCCAGCATGCAGAGTTGTGGATTCAGAGGAATGTTAAAGAAAGGGAGTGCGTGTGTGACAGTGATGAAGGTCTTCTGGAAAAACAGGGGGATCACTGAGGCGCCTACATGCTGTGATGACTAAAAAAAAAGAGAGGTGTCTAAAAATAGGTCAGATATATGGACAAATGATCACGACGAGACACAACATCTGGATTGTTCCTCAGCCGGCGTGTACTTACCACAGGAAACTCAGGAGTTTTATGGCCTCTGAAGTCTTTGTGACATATAGAATTTACAACATATATTACTCACCCTGGTGACACATAAGCATAGATAAGGGGGTGATGATGCTTCACTGGACAAATGCTCGAACGTACACGCGTGTGGAAAATGCCTTTAAATCAGTGAAATGGGCTCATGTCGGAGTGAGGGTGTCTGGTTTCATTGAAGTGCAGCTATGAGAGTCAGGTGGGACTGGGCACCTCCCCCTGGCTGTGACTGTGAGCTCACAGTGTGGGTGGTGTGGCTGACGAGACTGTGGTGGAGCTGAAGCGACTTGACAATCTCTGATGAAAATCCACCAAACTGAGCCAAAAGAACAGCGGAAACAGGCCCATAGATAGCGACTCTGTGTGTATTCTCAAGAACTGGGTGAGATCACACACACACAAACACGTCAGTGGGCGTGGGAGTTATTTCGAATTTATCTGCTACTTTCACTTGTCTCAATGGAAAACAAATCATTCACATAGTTTATTTTCTTCATCTACATCGTTTCACAAGTTATGCTGCTTCATCATTGATGTGATAATTGGACACATTTATACATTTGGGAGTCTGGTTTGCAGCAGGCATTCACATCCTGCTCAGTTCAGTTTCAAATTCAATGCTAAAACTAGAATGGCACTCCAGAGCTTGGACAGCCCCCTTACATTCACTCAAGCTGCACCAAATTTCACACACTCACAGAAATCAGTTAACTTAATGAACCCGTTTTTTTTCTTCATCAAGATCCATGAATATTTCCTTGGAAAATGGTCAAATGTTGAAAAACACCCTATATCACAATGTTAAAGAAAGCAATACATCATTTCTAAATCCACCCCCAGATGCGGCTCCACACCAAACTTCAATGGGTTCTTCTCTGACCCATATACCACATCCTTCCACCAAGGTTGGTTTTATTCTGTTTAGTTGTTTTGTGTTATCCTGCTTACAAACAAACAAAGTAACAAACAAACAGAGGTGAAAACATAAACTCCTTGGCGGAGGTAACAATTTCCAGTTATTGCTGAGAAAACCACTTGAATGAGCGCCTGTGCTTTGATCATCATATGGTTAGCATGAGTAACGTGACTTTCACACACTCTGCCAGAAGCAAGAGTTTAAAATACACTTATTTGTCAGCAGCCGTTAAGCTTAAATATAACTTGTGAACTTTAGAGGTGCGGGTAGGTGGATTTTCCTTCGGGCAGCTCATTAATTAACACAGTAAATCTGATGTTTGTTCTCAGCTGAGGGGCTGCTGGCACGAACCTCATGTTCAAAGATGTGAGAGTTCTCCAAGCACTACATGCTCTTATCAAGTATTTACACTAGCAACCCCCCAAAATCATCATGGAAAATAAGTGGAGCAGTGCATTCAGAGATAACGCCTGGAGCTGCTTCTTTACTCGGCACGAGGACGATTAAGACCTAAAAGTAAAGACTAATATTATGAATAAAAAAGTTTGTACTCAGTAATGACTGTAGATAGGGCTTAAACTGGCACAAATTCAACATGAATGACTCATGAAAGTCAAGAAACTAAGCAAAGAGGTCTCTATAGCAACAAATACAACTTCAGAAACAATAGTGAGAGCTGCACTGCATGTACGTTGGAAAACCGATGAGTCATAACATGCATCTGAAGAGACAGGTGAAAAAACCTAGTCAGCATAATAAGTTATTACTGCTATGTATTTAACCTCGATACTTTACACCACCTTGAGTTTAAGCTGAACCAGCGACACAAGAGCCAATCATTGGGTTTTAGAATAAGAACAAATATTCAGCATTTATTCTTTAGCTGTACGAGAGGATTTATGCTGTTTGATGTCAAGATGTTGTGCGTGTGCGTGTGTGTGTGTGTGGTATTACTGACTTTGTGGGGACCTAAATCTGTTCAGGCAGTCACATTATGGGGACAAAAAAACAAGGCCCCATACTGCAAATCATTGAATTTTATAGTAAAGACTCCTTTTAAGGTTTGGTTAAGGTTACTTTAAGGTTAAGGTTGTTAGGGTTAGGCAAGTAGTAACTAAGGTTAAGGTTAAAGAAGGTCTCTTCAAAACACGACTGAAGTTATGGAGACATGACTGCCTGTGTGTGTGTGTATATACTTGCTTTTGCTACCTCTTAAGGACCTTTACCAGCACCAACCTTGTCAGGACCAGTAGACCTCATGGGGACTAAAGCCTGGCCCTAATAATAGTTTCAGAGGTCCTGGTTAAGGTTGGGGGTCCTCAATGTATGGACGTCAATGCAAAGTTCTAATAAGCATAGCTGCACAAACCTGTGTGTGTGTGTGTGTAAATTGATGAGGACTCTGATGCTTGGATGATAAAGTTTAGCTATTCTCTGAAATGTCAGAAGCATTGTTTTTTTCCACTATCTTCAGTGCTGTCAATCAATATGTTTACGAGTACATGGGAACGGCACACCGATCCAGTTTATAGGTCTGATGTTAGGCAACGTATGACACAGAGTATCTGTGTTATTGGACCGACAGGTTGAGACCATCTCCTGAAATCTCAATCATTAGTCATCCAACATGGTTTCTACTTGTCCAGCTTCAGCTGCAGTTTGTAACTGCACGATAATCTGTTTATTCCAAGCGAGAGGAGGTGTGTGTGCGTGCGGTAACAACGCGTCATCCTGCACTTTATCAGTCAAAAACACGCCCGGGGGGGAGAGCTTGTTTAAGTCATGTATTAGGAGGAAGAAACAAAAAACATTACAACAGCTGGAGAGAGAAAGTGGAAAACGTTAGTCGCAGGCCTGTGCTGCTTCTAGTCACACACAGAACAACATGAGTCACTGATAAAAGAGTTAGAAGAGATGGTCACTATCAAGAAGGTAAGTCATTGATCAAAGATCTGTATTTTTTCATTTTGGGAACTATTGTTAATGCATGTTACAACTCTGACAACAATCCAAAGACACATTCAGTGACGCAGGAAAAAGAAAACCCCAGATATTATAACCCAGTAATATGTTTGGTGGCTTTAGAGACTTATCAGGTAAACACTGAATATCCGTCGTAGCATCTCTTTAAATAGTAATGAACCATTCAAATCTAACGGACTGGCTTAGTGCTCATCCACGGAAATTCAGGATTCATAAGATCTCATTTATGAAAGGAGCTGAAGGCAGCGTGTTGCCAGACTAAACAAAATTTTTATAAAATTCTTTCAGCTGTTTTCTCTTCAGCTCAACATGCCAGAGCACTGAAATGACTTGGAGCGCATGGCCGCCGTAAATCACTTGATCGTATTCCACGCTTTGCCTCGCAGGGATAGAAGAGGAAAATATGGATATTACCGGTGGCTTTGGAGCTCGTGTAGTTTGGCAAAAAACGATTCTCTTTGAAACAGCCCTAAAAACAACGTGTCCTGTCTGTGGTGAAATACAAATGTGAAAAGTATTCTGCGTGTAAGCGTTTTTCCAAGCATTTGCACTTATCTTTATGCACCATAAATCTGTCATGTTTGAATCGTACAGTAGACGTTTCGCCGCGTGCGCCACAATTAATTGGATTTTATTCGCAGGGAATCTGTTGCGATAACACTGCCACTGCAAATGAGCAGAGAGGCATGCAATCTTATGGTGGGATTTAGCTAAAGCTCATCTTTGGAGGCACGCATGGAAGAAAAATGATTAATTGGTTACAGTGACTCCGCTCGATTCCGGCAAGTGATGTCAGAGTCTGATTATGTTGGAGCTACGCGCTGAATGCTTGTCTTCTCTCAATGTTTACAGACAGACACCAAGTCACCCGTGGTACTCCCTGCATGCCGGTGGCACAGAGCACGGAACGCTTCGGGCCTGCTGAGTGATGGCGGTAAACGCTTGCTGCTGTGGCTGTGACGTTTCGGCCGCTAAATGCACACCTTTGACTAATGAGCTGACAGACCACATGCCACTCAGCTGTACACGGGAATGTTAGAGGTCTTCTGAGAGACCTGGGAGAGAGTGTTTGGTTTGTGAAAGAGCTGCCGATGACCACACAAGTGGATAATGACTTTTGGAAAGCGTTATGCCAATGCTTCGACAAGTAACTTCATTCTCAGGCAAGAGTCCACCTTAAGACAACACTAAGGTGTTATTCTTTGGAGACAGCAAAAATTACATAATGGCTTTGAAAAATCGAGATGAGAAATGTCCAAAAAAGAGTGAGAGCTTGCAGTAGCTGTATCGTCAAGAGTTTATCTCATACAACGAAGGGTGATTATCAGCATATAAAGTTTTTATAGCCATAATGTGCAGCCTATTTACACACTGAGCAAACACGGCTTAACTCTGCATTAAGTTGGAGTCATGTATCTGACCGCCCAGCAACTGTTAAGTTTATTAGTAGGATAAACCCCCTCGAGATGAATCATCTTGTTTCAAGGAGGGTCCTATACACGAAAAACACAAAACATGAGACAAAACACGGGAAGACGCCCTCTCACGCCCAGTCACACCTACTGATGACAAGTTAAACACAATAAGTATAAAGTAAATATACACAAAAGGTATACATGTAAAGGATTACTCATGTAACTACAACGGTGACTTTACAATAAATAAAATGATAGAAAACACTTGAATGTGACCCTTTACATGGAACTTTAGAAATAAAGTTCCATGTAAATCTAATATGTATTCAAAATACATCAAGTCATAATCATCTAACACAAACATGCAGCTGCACATTAGGAATAATTAAGTTTCAATATTTTAAGATGCAGAATATAACAAATTCCAAAATTCTCCTTTTCTAAGTTTCACCCACTACAAACTCCCCAGAAAGAGTAAAAAAGCTTCACTATAGCTGAAAAGTCAGAGTCAGTTGCTCCGGACATTTTCCGTGACTTTTCTAAGAAAATGAGAACAGCAGAAAAATTCACCGTGAACGAGTTGGTGTGTTCATCACATTTCTAACACGAAAGTAAAACTGAAAAAAACCAGACCAACAAACATCTCAGGATGAAAAAGAGATGCCAAACACGTAGAAATCGCTGATGAACTTGTCAAATTGGAAAGACGAGATTTGAGAGCTTGCCACTGCCCATGTAGATGTGTGGAATTCACAATTCAGGTTTTCCCTCCTGTATACTCCGTCTAAACACCACCACTCACGTTTTCCTGTTGTTGTGAACAGGTCTGACCCGAACAATATCCTGCTGCGTTCTTCATAGGAAAAAACAACTGCCAATGTCTTATCTTCACTATATTAACTTTCACCAGCTACTGTCAGTTGGCTTTGTCTGCCATCATGTACAGTTGATTTATCATGACATATCTCCAACATTTCTATTACTTGTAGCAGAGAAAATTATATTTAGCATTGTGAAATATGTTATTTATGTGGGTGTAAAAGCCACAAACATCCCAAGAAGAAGACAGATGTTCCAGGGTTTACATTTCAGCATCTTACATTTTTACAGAGAGAGAGAGAGCTATTATTTTCACTGACAGCTGATGATGTAACATTTACTGTCGAACAAACCGCCCTGATGCAGAAATAAAAACATTCAGTTGCAAGTCATCGTGTTACAGTCCCCCGCTCGACATGCAGTTTGGCTGCTTTCAGCTGGAATTCTTGGAAACGAGCGGCTCCATCGCACACAACACAAGATTTCACAGAAATGAATGGCGTGTTGTGCTTTTTAGGGCACGGTCACCTGAGAATTGTGGCTGGGGTTTCATGTTCATGTGAACCTGCTGTAATTTCAACACTCATGGAAATGAGTATGATGGCAGCGTGTAGTGATCTCAGGCAAAGCCTTCATACGGAGCACCACTGGAGCCCGTCTCTCCCACAATCCCTCAGTTTCCTCCAGCTACTGGGAAATATGTCCTTATAAAAAACATACCTCACTGTTAGTGTTGTGCAGTGGGCTGTACAGTCAGAAGCAAACTAGAAGTTAACAGCACTACTTCATACACACACTTCCAGTTCAGTTCACTATGTGACCCTGCTTTTCTTGGCCTTCGCACCTCAAAGTTCCACTGATTTTAGGAAGTGTGCTCTCACTGTGTCACCCTGAGCGATATTAAACCAGCCGGTGAGGGCAGCCAGGTGAGACCCTGCACGCAGCCACCCCCTCAGACATTAACCAGCTCGTTTACAGCGCTCCGCACAGTCAGTGCAGTGTGCCACTTTGCATCTCTCCCATGACATCATATGGCTCCGTGATGATGCACAGGGTCTAATTCTGTCAAAACAACTTAATGGAGTTGGATACGAGCCCACGGGGAACACTGCTGCTCGCTGCTGCCACGATGAAGCCTGAAGCACTTCCAGTGCTTTCATTGGGCCTTTTACAGGAGCACTGGGCTCAACCAAACTGAACAGAGAGATCCCTGACCTATTTATGGTTCAAATGTGAGCAAGGATGTGATTAATTACTGTACATTCAAAAAGTTGGGTTGTGCAGTATTTAGCTATCACAGCTAAAAGGTTGCTGGTTCAAATCCCACTTTAGCTGCGGGCGGGTGGAGTTTGGATGTTTCTCTAGTGTCTGCGTGGGTTTTCTCTTGGTACTCCAGCTTCTCCCCACAGTCCAAAGACATGCAGATTGAGGTTAGGTTAACTTTGTTTATCTCTATATAACTATTTTCAAACATGAACTTTGGAGAATGTCGGCACAATTGGGTTCAAACATTTTCCGAGGTTTGCCTTTTTATAAATGAAGAACACAACAGAAAATTCTCTGCTCAGACAACACAGAAATCTCCAGAGCGTTGGAGATCTGCAGCTGACTAACCTTCACCTTAAATACCCTCCGCTTCCAAACATGAAATAGAACTGTGTGTTTAGTTTGTCCAGTCTGTGCTACTGTAAAAAACATGGCGGCCTCTGTAGAGAGGACCCGCTCCCGATGTACATATAAAGTATTTAAACATAAAGGGCCCATTCAACCACTGTCCTGTTTAGTGGTTGACCCGCTCTACCACCTCGGTGAAGTTTCCCAGCAACTCAATTTTGTGTAAACCTGTGTGGCAGTGCAACAAGCTGTAAACAGTGTTTTCACATTATCACAGTGTAACATAAGCACTTCAGCAAACAGTTGATATAAGACACAGAGCAACTTTCATCTGGACTCATGATTCAGCCTCCTGGAAAATGTAACTCCTGCATCCACGCTCCTCTTTGCTCCCAACAACCCCTGAGAAATGTAACTCATTGGCAGCTATATTTTTGCAATATCCTCACCAGCTCTAACTGTGAATAGCTGTTTGCTGGGCTTATTGGATACAGTGGATTTTGATATTGATTTGTGCCATTGATAATTGAAATGATTGAAACAATGACAGGACCTGCAGGGTGATGATTCTCTGTGTTTCATTACTATCAGTGTCACGCTTTTACATCCTCAATACAAAAACATGGATTCATTCAACTTGAAAGCTACTTTTGGAACTGCATTGTCAACAAGTGAGGTTCGCATGCTGCATTTGTCAAAGCACAGAGAAGAAAAACCTCACCTCATCTGCACATGCAACCACATACCGTTCTGTGGAGTATTTTCATTGCTGCGTATAAGTGTCAGGGAATGACTTTTCATCCCAGGTGTCGAGCTTTGAAAACGTCATCGCTCATGTGCAGAGGAACATTCTTTACTATGTAGGTGAGGGGATCAGAGACGACCCCCCGCAGAGGCAGGTTTGGGACATGAATCTCTTTCACCTCACCCCTCGGTGCACTCGGGAGATAAACGTCATTCACCTTTCTTTTTGCGAACCGTCGCACATGACTGACCTACTTTCGAGATGACGGAAAAGAAGCTGGCTGTACACTTCTGCCTCCGAGCATCGATTTTCATTTTTGACCTAATTAAAACTGTGGAGTGCGGTGCTGTCTTCCCCACCAGTTTCTGGGGCGCTCTGCACAAGACACTCTGCGGATAAACTTTGTTTGTTTACGCCAGCTGCGGATTAAAATCTTTTTTTCATGATGCAAAATCCTAGGTTTTCATGCAAAAGCTTTCCTATGTTTGGGATTCCTTACATTCTTGCAGATGCTCTGGCTGAGTAGAACCAGGTGTGGTTTTAATATTTTCCAGTATCTTTATTGCACATAATCGCCTTGAGCTATAGGTTATACACTTCTGCATGAGCTGTGCAGGAATTCCCAGCTCATACTGCACATGATCAACTTTGACTCCCACTGCACGACCCGACTGGAAACCTTATAAAAATGTATGGATTTGAGGACTTTTTGTCTTGTTTGCCATTATCAGCGTAGACCTGTTAGTGCACATGTAGTGTAGTCCCTGCCCGTGCATTTGCATGTGAGGATTGATCGCATGCTCCCTTGCAAATTTGTGTCATTTACTTGATGTTTTTTTCCTATTTGCCATCACTTTGAAGGTCTGCAAATGTACCATGCAGCATTCGCCACTGATTCAAAACAGTTTGCTGTGTCCACCGTGTTCTGGGAAGTGTGCCATCCACAGCCATTCCACTGCTCCTCTCCTGGAAACTAATCAACAGAGTCTGTCGGGTTCACGGTGAAGGAGCAAACTAATGGCAGCAGTTTATTTTATTATCTTCTTTGTGCTTAATAAAGACAAGTGCCCTTTTTTTAATTTACCGTGCGTTGTGTTGTTTTTTCTTTCCAGTGAGGTCTCGCAGGCAAACTGACGATAAAGTATTTTTCCTGCTGTGTGTCATTGATACACACAACATGGATTATTCTCAGAGAGCATCTTCACCCGGCTGTGATGTTGTCTCATCAGTCCCATTTACCCCTCATTATTTTCATCAATCACCTGGACGATCTTTCAAATGTTCCTACATTTTGGATAAACTTTGCAAAGCCGGCACAGTCTCCGAGCCTCTCTGAAGCCACTGTTGGTGTCTGGGAATGCAGCCTAGGAATGTACTCAAACACACTTATTGTCTTGGCTTTTTTTGTGTTGGCTTTTTTTATTCCAATTGAATGTGTTACCTTTGGGCCTGTGAGGGCCTCTAACAGCTTGGACAGCAGTTAGAGGAAGTGCTGACTACTGTTCATAGTCTCTACATCTTTAAAACCTATCACTGCATGTCCCTGGGGGATTTCCTTCCAGCTGCAGCTGCAGGGGGGCTCCTGAGCACTGAAGGTTCTCATCAATAGCCACAACGTATACATTAAGATGAGTTATTACAGCTCCTTTTAAAGTTTCATTTCAGTTGGGTTTTGTGATCCCAGAGCAGTTTACCTTGTTTTACTGGACAACACTGTCCAGACAGAAATCCCTGCTGTGTCAAACTGATCTGTAATGTTTTAAAGGACGAGCCTGATGCACCTCACATTGTTACGGTCAACATCACAGTTACAAAAGCACAGGCCAATATGTGGTAGATTTACTGTAATACCAGGTACAACAGTCGAGCGGTTCACACACACTAACTCATCCACACACGGGTGGTGTTTGGCAGCAGGCGGGAGCCCGTGCTCGGCCTCGTGTTGTCTCGGTTGCTCAGGGGGCCACTAACACAGAACACGTCTGCTTATTTTTCTTACAGTTCACCGTCAGTGAACCAACACACTGTGCTTAAAATACAGACGTGCAATAAATATAGAGGTGAGCCCGGCTATTGGGTCATCGGTCATGTTAAAAAGGAAAAATAAGATGGAGCATCTTCATGTTCTTTTCATGCACAGCCTCAGATGTGTGTGGATCACATGGAATTATACATCTTTTATGGAGTTTATTAGATTCCCTTACTTTGAGTTCATCATTTGAAATCCTTGGATACTATAAATATGTTCCAGGATTCCTGACACCAACCACAGGCATGACCTGTGAGCAATGTATTACTTTGACCCAGTGAAACGACTTTGAGGAATTCGGATCTCTGACTGAGCAGCGTAGAAGCACATCATGAGTATATGAACTCTAGGGTCTAGTTGTTACACTTCAAGCCAACGAGGTGACTCGTGCACTGGCTGAAATCTGGGCAACACACATTTTGTGAAAACAGATTAATTCCAAAGACCAACAAAAGCCCCAGCAAGTCACAGATGGGCCGTGCATCACTTCCAGTCATTTGTAATGTGGGACACGCCAGAACGGGCAGATGTTCATCGGAAGGCTTCATGAACATAATGTACTAAATATCACTGCTCGATACCTTTCTATAAAAAATAAAAAGATCTTGTTTTTTTCCCCACAAATCCGTTCCACGTTTCTCAATGAAAACACTGAAATGGTCAGTTCAGGACGACTTTCGTCAATAATTCCCAAATCTTGCATCTAATCTCGACTTCAAAGCATTTGTTCTTCAACGGGTATTAGTAAAAAATAATATTTGCATCAACAGTCATTTCAGTTGCGTACACGTTTAGAGGTGATGAATTCTCGCTCCATGTTTTTGCCACATGTGCTACATTCTCCCGATAAGCTGTTAATGAATACCTTCAAGTGATTTCTCAAGCGTTTGGATCACGAACGTGTGCAGTGTGGAGGGAGTTTGGAGCCATAAAAAGACGCTGAACACCCGACCAGATTTATTAGCACAAGCAAAGAAATCTGAGGAATTTCCTTAAATTTTTGGAGGAAAATGGTGATTTCTGAGAAAAGGGGGTCGAGGTATCGGGTCATCACCCCTTTGAGAGTGCCGGGAAACCCCCTCATCACCCCATCCTCTGTATCTTTCCATGCCCTGCACAAATCGGAGGTTCCCTCCACTGGTGGAGTTATAACTCTTGTTGTCATGTCAGAGAGTTTACGGTAAAGCTGAAGCATGCATGTGGTATGTCTCTGGGGACCCAATGGAAAATCCACGTTTTTTGGCCTCATGGTTTGAAGCGGGGTGAGGGGGATGGCAGTCTGGATGTCTCTGTAGTGTGGAAGCACATTTCCACCAGTGTGTTCAAATTTAAATCAAATCAGACTTTATTGTCATTTTACCAGACATACAACAGTAATGCAGTCAGAAGGAAATGGTGTTTCCCTGGGATCACTAAATAAGATAAAAGAGTAAAGGAGATCACACATTAAAAAAATAAAATAAAACACACATTGTCCCTGTGTCCCATCCATTGTTAATATAACAGATTAGATAAAATGTCCATCTTAAAAGAGAACATGAATTTAAAATGTTATTTAAATTAAAAATATAAAATATAAAGTTGCTTCAGTTCCCAATTAGTGGCTGTACAGTGTGAGGCAAACTTAGTACAGAGAGTCATGAGTTTAGCAGCCTAACAGCCTGTGGGAGGAAGCTGTTTGTCTGGTGGTTCTTGTTTTAATGCTCCTGTACACAATAGAGTACAAAGTTTAAATAAACGACTTAATATCAAAAAAATGACTTCGTATCTCAAAAGACTGACTCATATCTCAAATGAATGACTATTTAATGTCTCAGAATAATGACTTAGTATCTCAAAATAATATCTCAAAATAATGATTTGTTATCTTGTAATTTGCGACTTCAAACAACATCATTATTGTGATTTATTATCTCAGAATTATGCCTTATTATCTCAGAATTATGCCTTATTATCTCAGAATTATGCCTTATTATCTCAGAATTATGGCTTACCTCATAAATTTGACTTTTTAATCCATAATTTTTATTTAACATTCATCTTCTTTTCCTTGACTGGAAGAAATGTGCTTCCACACTGGACAAAAAGGTTTCCCTAATAAAACAAAGAGAAAGAACGTAGTATGTAAGTATCTGCTGTGCGGTGTGCAGTGTGTAAAGCTGTGTAAAACTATCCTGTAAAGCCAATGTTAAGTCAATGTATACACAATTTGTATTACTGATGACAATTTATCTCTGCAGATATCCGCTTGGAGCTCTGCAGTGCCTATAGGCGATCAGATCATCTCTGATCAGTTGCCAAGAGCAAATGTTAGGGACCGTATTTAGCCATGTGTGATTTATTCTGCATGTGGTGAACACCTCGACCAGTCGCCACACAGCTGCATGCAACATTTTCCGGTGTGGAGCTTTGGCTGTACAATATAAACATGGATCCAGAATAAAGTCAGCGAACAAATATGAGGGCTGCATGTGCCTTTGTTCCAGGAGATGTTGATGCAGGTTGACATTGGCTGTGGAGCTGGACAGGAATCAGTGTAATCCTTGTCATCATTTCGGTGAAAGGTAACAGATAGAGCTGCTAAACAAAAACACATGCTTGGACACTTTCCTGCATTAACCAGATGGCTTCCTTCTCATTTGAAAAGCTGATTCTTTAAGATGATTTGTGCTTAATAGGATATAATATGCATCAGCTATGGCATATATTCATATACCTCCATAGTTAACTGCCCACGTCAGATCACCAGGAGGGAATATAATGTTTTCTGTCTCAGTAAAGGGCTTCTCTACCAGCGACTTATTCTCCAGTGCATGTCCTGGATCAAATCCACATCCAAAAGTTTAAAGGGAGATTTCTTTAGCAGATGATTCCAGAGTCGAAGAGAAAACTCCATCTAGAGCTTTAAAGAAAGAGCAAGTGATGAGTAATGTTCCAAAGTAAAGGTCAGAGCGTCTTTAATCAAACTCCTCTTAATGCTGATGAAGATGAGCTGGTGAATCAATCAGAGGTTGCACAGAGTCGTACTCGTGCCCTGAAGCCCGGCTGTTTCTCTACAACAACTTGACTCTGATTCGAGAAAGAAGCGCGCCAGGAAACATCGCAACCCCTCGGCGACTTATTCAGCACATTTCCTCTGAAATGTCAGTTTAATTTTGACATTTGCCTCAAAAGACACTGTTTTGACACCAGAGCCAACGTCATATGTCCAGGATAAGTCAGAGGTATGTGTTACCAAGCTCTCCGTGGCTCTAGGAAACACTGAGGCTGACAGTCCTCTCGTGCAGCGTTGTGTTTACAGACAGTCGGGCCTGTGAGTATTGGCCCTCCGAGGGTGTTTTGTCATCTGCTGGAATGAGACTCAACCCTATACCACCACCACGACCCGACCTGCTGCATTATGGGTGATAGCTCATTGGATGCGCTTGGCAATGTGCTGTGTCACGCTAAGTGGAGTAGCAGAAGCTAAGTGTTTTGCTTTCCTCGGTTTGCAGATGCCAAAGTCTCGTGACTGACACTTTCCGGTGGTGCTCCCATCGGGAGGCATAACACAGGGGTGCGCTGCCTGCTGGGCCACGGCAATGAGCTGCAGCATCTCCTGGAGCCCCTTGCAGGGATGAATATGTTTTCCAGACCCCATCAAGAGGCAGAACTACAGCCAAGAAAAGCTCCTGGTGTAGCTCAGATGCCATTTAGAGAACAACATTTAAGCAGCCGCATGCATTTGTTTCCAAATCTACTGCATCTTAAAAACAGCATGATTGATATTGTGTTTTAAAGGTTGTAAATAAGTTTAATAGGATATTTGCTGGATATATATGGTATTAAATGACCCTACTAGACCTTGACTTGAAAAAATGCAAACATGTTGAATGGAAACAGGCCACAAGGTGCATTTTACATGCTGCAACTGCTATCCATCCATCCATCTATCATCTGTACCTTTTATACCGTCAATCCTTGCTTACGTTGGGCAAGATCGTGAGGCCCACTCTGAACTGGTCGCCAGTGTATCGCATGAAAAAAACAACTATTCACACGCAATAACACCTACAGGCAATTTAGAGTCTCCAGACTTCATTTCTTTGGACTGTGGAAGGAAGCCGAACTACTTGGAGAAAACGGTCGAACATGCAAACTCCACACTCACAAGCTCAGAGCCTTTTATGCTGTGAGAAGACAGTCATAACCCCTGCACCACCGCCAGGCCAGCTGCAAATACTAATGACAGTAAATCTACTTTATTACTGATCATAAGGCCTTGATCATCACTTCTACAGATCCTGACACACAAGCACATTGACCGAGTTACACAGACGTCAACAAGTCAATGTATCATGAAGAATGAGCCTAATAATAACATTAATCCTAATAATGACAACAAAGCACAATTAGTCTCCATAAATCAGTGTAATCTCATTATAACTTTTCATACTTTCGTAACTTAGTACATTTCGCTGTCTCTGCCGATGAACCTCAGAGACCCTATGATTAGAACTGAACGTCTGAGTGCCATTGGGGAATGTGGAACTGGTGAATTAATGTGTCACCATAGCGACAGCAACTCAGTATGCTATGTCCTAAATAAACGAGAACTTGAAATGATCCGTTAAAGAAAACTAAGACTTTTAACAGGACCACATGGTTACTTTACAGCCACTGAAGCTCGTGACCTGGTGACAAAAATAAAATGGTGACCGACGATGGGGACAAACTGCCAACAGAGCAATTAAGAAAATTGAAAAAGACATGACAATCAACATGAGAGCAGGTATGTCTTTTCAGGAAACAGCACCGGAGAGGGGAGAGGAAGAGGACTTTTTTCTTTAGTGGATTAAGAGCTGTGATGTTGTATTTTGATCCTGGCACTTAAAAAGGTGACATTGACATTTGAAGTGTTGGAAAACCCAAAACGGTTAAAGCTTTAAATCCTGCTCTGGCTTCCACTTTAAGACAAAAAGAGAATCTGGCCTCTGGTGTTTGAAACATCAGAAGGATTACGTGGAGCTTTGTGAGCAGCTTCTATAATGTTGTCTCTGTCAGGCCCCATCAGGAAGATGCTTACTGGTGTATGTTCCACTGTCTGCTTTCTCCAAACAAACCAAGATCACATCACTCACAGCTTTTTTACTCAAGGGAAAAAATTAAGGGAAAAGAATGACGGTTGCATCATATTGAAATTTTGAAATTTCACAACAAGATAAACTTTATGATTTTGAAGGGAGCAGCTGTGGTGACTGGATTCACCTGTTGCGGGAAGTAAATCTTTTTTTTGTAGCACTTTGAAAACATTATTTCATTTTGCTCCTGAGTCCAAAATGTCCTTTTTTGTTACTCCCATGGACAATGTTACGTAACTCACAAGCACCGCTTCAATAGACATGAACTTCGTCTGGTTGAATCATCAGTGCAAGAGATGAACAACTGCAATAGAAAATATGTTGTTCTTAAAGAAATCAAAGGTGCAAGCATGTCTTCTTAAAAACATGAAATTGCTATTTAACATCTATGAAACTGTTGTCAACAAAGATTTTAACTCATTTACTTTCTGGGAAGAAGCTAAAGATGATGTTGAGAATAATGATGTGCAGTTTAAATGACTTTTAGCACGGTATGGTGATCTATTTCAGCATTTTTTGTTATATCTCTTGAAATCCTCTTAAATTAATAAATGAAAAGCTGTGACAACAGAAAGGAAAAACATCTGTCCTTCATGGAAGCCATCGGCTGTAAAAAGCTCATCCTGTCATTTTATTTGTCCCTGATGAAATGTTTGGATCTTTTTGTCCACCTGCATCCACAAGACCAGATTTTTCTACAATGTTAAATTTGTGACTTGCCACAATTATATTGTTAGTCATATGTGTATATCGATAAAAACCTATCAAGGCTACTTTTGCTGTTTTCTTCAGCATCGCCAACTACACCTTTAAGTTTTGGAATATGGGTAAATTTTAATTTTGGGTGTAGAAAATCTACTCTGGGATCATGGCTGTCTTGTCTCTGCTGACTTAAGTAGCCGTGTCACCGTCCACATTTGAAAGTTGTCCCGTGTGCTAGCAACCTTGCTAACTAGGTTGCTAATGTTAACTAGCTTGAAAAGCCCAGTATTTCCTGAGAACATGCCAGGGTGGAATATAAGTAGCTCAGAGCAAAGACATTCAAAGAGAGCTGTTTTAACTAACAAGTGTTAGCATGTTTCCTGTTCGCTGTTGTTGAAGTAGTTAGCTCAACAGCTGCAGGAGTGAGTCATATCCAAACTCTAGCCTCCAGCAACAAATATTTATTGAGCATAGATACATTTTCCTGACATACTTTCTGTTCAGACTGGGATTAAGTATTAAAAAAAAAAAACGTACATTTAGGTTTCCTCATATCACAAATGTTAAGTCTTACCATACTACATACCACATGTACTCTCTTATATGTCAAAATAAAAGTTTTTTCCTCAGGTTATCACATTGACTTTTTAGTAGTGAACTTCGAGACGTTCCTGAATAAATGGACATTAAATGGCCCCATTTACTTTAGCTCTTAAGTGTTGAGTACGAAGACAAACCATGACAGCTGAGTGTTTTCAAAGGAGGGCAGTTTTTATAGAGCCCCTTCTGCCCCGGCTGAAGGATTTATTGGAAACCCATTCTCCTCCTGCGGGGCTCATGTTTCCCAGCCCGCACTGAAGCTTGTGCTGTGGTTCCCACATGCTACTGTACACAAACAGCCACAAGCTCAAGGCCTATATGTGATGCAGCAGTTCTGAGAGGTGGGTAATTATTCACAGCAGTCATAACCTGTCCTGGTAAAATGGTAACCTGTTGTTGGAACTGTTACATTTAACTGGCCAATAAAGTCGACCAGTCAATAAAGTTGACTTTTAGGTCAGCAGGATACTATCTATCCATCCATCCATATCTTGCTACACTATAGGCGATAAATACCTGCTCCTCCATGTTAGTGAATGGGAGATGGACCAAATCAAAAAGTCAAAGTACACATTACATAACAATAATCAAAGATAGTGTCTGTCATTTCAGGTTGCTCTTATCAAACTGATGTTTGTTCAAGTGTCAATGGTTTCAATAATCTTTGGTTTTAATTAATTAGTTGATGTTATAAAAATGTGTGACACGTCATGATTGACCACGGAGACATCAAATCTATCATTTATATATTTATTATATTAATCATATATAAGTGTGTGTAATAAAATTATAGCTATAACAATATGTGATAATTATTGTGATAATTTGTATCATAATAGTAAAAATTGTATTTTTACATTTTTATGTATACTTAGATGTCAATGCTTTTAACAGTAGGTCAGTGAGGATCAGTTTTGAAAGCTGTGGTGTGAATAACACAGTGACTCGTCTATCAGACTTGGCGCCAACACATGGTTTGTGTGAAACCTCACTGAGTCACCTCTGTGTGTTTTGCTTATACTAATTGTAAAAGGGAGTTTGTGTAAAGGTACATTTATCTGTCTCGCTTCTTTGTTGACCGGTCATACGACACGCACTCTGTCTCAGGCTGTGTTGTAGAAAAATGCAACACTTGACAGATCCTCTGCATGAATGGGCGCCTGATGGGAGTCGCGATGTCTCCCAGTGTGGCCCACCATGTAGGCTGAGCTGACCAGTTTCGTCTCCAGCTGATGAACAAACGCGTTCGCTCTTTGCAATCAAACACATTTGATTGTATAAATATTTAATTTTTTTACAACTTTTAAAATAGATTTCTAATACTTTTCGTGAACATGATGTAATTATCTAAATAGATAGTTTGAAAAATATGAAATGGCTGATCTGAGGGGTTTTCCCACCGAAAAGTCAGAGCCAGGCTTCATGTCTTTGTTATATTGTTTACATCTGATCCGGTTAGTTTTGGTTTCACGTTGCAATTTAGGAAGCAAAACAAAGATTTTTGTATGACATGCAGAGGTCCTGCTGTCAGCACCTATGTAGATTGTGTCTTCCCATATTACATTGACCACTGAAAAGTAAGATCGCTGGACCAATATAAGTCCCCTCACACAAACTCAGCCTTAAATGTAACTTTTCAAAAATGTAATACCAGAGCACTTTATGAAGGATTGAAACCATCATTGCAATGAGTACAGTGGATCCCTCTTCTTTGACTTCTACCACAAACACCATTCTACAACTTTACTAAGTATCTGCATTACAGTTCTTGCCATTCCTTTTACTTTAGTTACATTTTACCGACAGACACAACAGTCGAACATTAGACGGATGAGTTCCCTTGGAGGCATTTATCAAACTTCAGTTGGCAGTTGAGTATATCTCAAAATAAATGGTTCTTTTGACTTCACTCTTTATAATAAAAAAAATGTTTCCTACATCAGGTGGGTTTTTCTATCTGAGAAGCTCAGACGAGAGGAAACCTTCCATGACCACGAGCACTTCATAAAATAAAAGGGATCTTAAAACAAAAAGGCTTTTGCTCTTCACAAGGCAGAGTAATGCTGTGTGTGCAGATCCTGTCTGACTGAACATGGATCTGAGAGACAGACAGGAATGTCAGCCATCCAGCAGAATGGAGGTCTTATGAAGACGTCACACTTCAGACAGTTACAAAGGACAAATAAATGTCCTTTACTTCCCTGATGAGCATATGAATCCCTCTAACATCTGTTGGTATGACCCCTCAGACAATAACTGCCCTGAGGTTTCTTTTAACACCAAGCAACACATCCGACAGATGTGTGATGCTTGGATCTTCTTACCTGAAGGTGGATGAGTTTGACGTTTGCTTTGGCAAATGGTTTAAAATGCACCAGCTATCTACAAAGAATTTAAGCAGAGTTGTACGAAGAAACAACGACTGAGTATAACTGGAAAATGTTATCTTAAAATTCGAAGCTTCAAAATTAGACAGGAAAGTGTTGTTCGTTTTCCAACACAATATTGGTTTTAGCCCATCAAGGGACTGTGGTCAAAAGTGATTTTGCAACTGCAGAAAAATGAGCATGTGACTTCATGTGGCTTTCATCCTTTAGTTTTCCAAAGAGGAGTTATTGGCATTCTGGACATTCCTGTTTGGATGTTGGTAACGGATTGCTGGAAAAGCTCCTGTTTAAGTGCCACTTGGGAAAGCAAATAACAAAACAGCCTGGAAACATTATATTGTGCTCACAGAAAAGATGACAC
Source organism: Hippoglossus hippoglossus (assembly GCF_009819705.1). NCBI lineage: Eukaryota > Metazoa > Chordata > Actinopteri > Pleuronectiformes > Pleuronectidae > Hippoglossus > Hippoglossus hippoglossus. The sequence goes on from NC_047172.1 coordinate 14,841,613, forward strand.
ACCGTGTTGACTTGGGCCTTAAGACTTCAGGGTATAAGGCTGATGATGTTAAACACCATGAGAAGACTAAGACTGACAATTGACCACTCTAACATGTAAGTCCTGTGTATCCAATGACTGATATACCCATAACCTGTATATAAACGACATGATAGCTAGCAAAAGTGAAGCCAAAGCATCTTGATCACCACCTGGTGGCTGGCTGGAGTGTATATCATGAATCCTGCCTCCTCGGTGTTAGTGGATGGCACATGTGGACCAAACTAAAGAGCCAAAGTACATTTTTTCTGGTAAATTTGGTTTAATTACTTTTTGGATGCAAACGTAATGATTGAGAGCTGAGACCGACTCACTATTGGTCGAGTGCGTATATCGGCGGGACCTTAATGGCTTCTGCACAGACTCTGGCTTTTGTATTCAGGATTTTTTTGATTAATTTCTGGATAGTGGGAGGAAGTTGAGACACGTCATACATCTTTATATACAGATATACCTTGTTCTTCTGTTGATAAATCAACCACCTGTGAACTATTGTGTTGCACATGATCTTTCATTATTGTAACCATTTTGCTAAAGTAGCATCTCTCTTTAGATTATATTCATCCACAACTAATAAATTGTCCCCAACAAATGCTTAAATTCCCCTAGTCTGAGTAATGTTAGCTAAACGCTACAGTGCCCACATGTTTTAAAGGTTATTTGGTGTTTTAAATAAAAAAAAATATTTATGCGCTCTCATTAGATTTACATTGTCAGCAGGAACAAATCGACTTTTGCCCGACAGCTCCACACAGGGTTGGGAATTAAGTCAGACAGTACTGAGAAACACATTTTTGGTTTTGGCGAAGAAAAATATAAAACAGTGGCAGCCTCATTCTTTAAGAGTTGACTGTGTCGTAAAACACTCTGAACTATGAACTGGTGTCCCTACAGCTCCTGCCAAGGTATGGGAACGCCGTACAGAAACCATGTTAACCTTCATCGAGGAATCAAAACAAATTAGTGTCTTTGCAGATAAATAGACCAGTGGAAAGAACATTATAACAGTGTTTGGAGCAGAGGAATGGATATTTTTAAAAAAAGGGGGAAAAAAACAGTATTGTTAAGATATATGACTAGAACCTGGATCACATATCTGGGGTATGAATTGAAAGAATGTCTGAAAACCTATAATTTAGTGAATATTTCTGGTGGAGGCATATGGAAGTATTAACCACATTCAGTCTTTTTCCGTTCTAATTGTCAAGCATCGGTATATGGCTTTTATATAATTTTACTTTACTTAACATTTCTCAATTCGTTTTGTAAGCTCGCTCCTGGTTTTGAGGTGTTTCAGGGTGAGAACAGTGTTTTTTGATCTGTGCACTGCAGGAACTGACAGAGGAATATGAAACAGCGATATTGTACATTTACATCCAATTTCACAAGTCAAAAACAAATAGTTTCCAGGCTGGAAACTTCCACTCCACTGGGAGCTCTCGTTATCTGGAATTCAAATTTCAAACTGCTGACACAGCAGCAGTTTTACAGTTCTTCTGTATTATTTTGAAATGTCTCTCCAGTGGAAACCCTTTTAAATCTATTGTCCACCTGCCTGGTTAATGTAAAAACTCAAGCATTGTTAAAAAATGGAAATTTTGAAAAAGCTGCATGTGTTTTATCTGTAATCTTTCAACCTTGGAGCATTATCTTGAATACGTTTTGTTTGCAGCCAAACATGAGAGCGTTGTGTTTGTAACAGATCGCGCCTCTGAGGGGAAAGTTCACAGCACAGTACCTGCACTGACCAGTGGACGCTGCAGCATGCTTCTGGCCTAAGGGACCATCACCAAGACTAACCCCCTTTTGATTGAAGGAGATTGTCTAAACACACGAGAGAACTTGACCTGTGAGCATCAGCTGTCAACTGAAAAAATGCTGACACTGCTCCAAGGGGGCAAATTTATCTGCTGAGAGCAGGATCATGCTTCTGATCTGTGAAACAGTTTAACATTGTTGCGGCTGCAGCTGGAAGATGATCTGAGCATTATTGACTTAAGCCGTTGGATGTATACTCGCCAAGCTTGTCTACTACTGTAAATCAGGGCTCAGGTCCCTGGACTGAGACTTGTGTGATTTGATTTAAAACAGCCACTTGTCCACTGACTAGACACAAATTCAATAATTAGTCTTATCTTAAACAACCAAATACAACAGACATGGGAAAAATCAAGGAATGTGTAATTGTCTGGGGAAAGACAAACAAACAGTGACTGGCCGCGGTTCCCTCTGCAGCAGCTCGGGAAGGGTCTCTCCAGTCCGAGCGACTCCCCCTCCAGGGCAGCTTGACACAGTTCCAAAGTCCGGATGAGAACTAGGGTCACGCGAGTCCAGACTCTATCAACACATGAACTCTCAAGTCGGCGATGGTGAGTTAATGGCAAAAGGCTATTTCGGGTTGATGAGGGGAGGGAATAGTTGCTTGACAGGCAGTATAAAGATAAAGGTGGCAGTGGACGGAGTAAAACACACATTGCATGGAGGTACACATTAACCTGGTGGACAGGACCAGTTTACTGCACAACAGAGAAATGAAGGGTGCAATAAAAGCTTCACATGTGTGATTTCAATTTGAGTTTTCACTGCATTGTGTGCTCAAAGTGAACTGACAGGGCATTTCATGTACATGGATGCTGAAAATAAGATTGATATTTATGGTGTTTATCTTCAGCCACAGCTGGAAAAAAACTGTGTCTGTGTGTGTGTGTGTGTGAGGAATCATCAGTAAAGCTCCTCTGGGGTTCTGCCAGTAGGCTGCTGATGAGAGACTGAAACAAGACCCTGGAGCTGATGTGGTTTGTTAAAAATATCTGTTAATGCATTAAACTGACGTGAAACTCCACAGTCAGACCTGCTGAGAATCAAACATACAGCAAGTATGACATCTTTTAATTCTTTCTATAAGTTGAGGCTGATTGTTTTTCCACAGTACAGTCCAGTAACCTCGTGAAAAACAAGTTATTTATTCCCTCTCTCTCACTTGATAACCTGTGAATACACAGTTTTAAAGTTTAAAGTACTTACAATCCATATATCAATGATAATAATGGGTCAACAATAGATATCATTGTCAAGTTATGGTGAACAGGTGGAACCAAATGCAGGAGGCAGATCCAACAAAACACAATTTATTTAAAACAAATAAAATAAGCAGCAGACACGGCAGGAAACAAATTGTTGGGAAAAAAGTTCAGGGAAAACAAAGCAGTATCAAGAAAACAAGCAGACACAGACGACGCAAAGACAGAGACTGAGCTGAGGAGTCGACTTAAACAGAAACGGAACAAACGACAAACGAGCAACAGGCGGCACAGGAAAGGCAGGTGAAACAAATCAGGGCGGAGCAAACAGTCAAAACGGGAGGGAAACAAACACAAAGGCAGGAAGTAAATTGAACTGAGACTCATGAGGAAGATCTACTAAATAAAACAGGAAACACCAAACTGAAAGGTTAACCAGACGTACATCTTCCATACCAACATGGAAGAAAGACGTAATAAGAAATGAAAGAATGACGAGCAAGGGCAAGAAGTAAACAAATGAAGATCCTGAGTAAGACTTTTATTTTTTACTCAGCATTCATGAAACCCATTCCCTTTACCTTTCGGTGGTTTTATTTTGAAAATTTAGTCCACGTCAGGGCCATCCAGTATACCTCACTTAGCATCTAGGAACTTTTATTCTATAAGTGGTGGCTTCCTGTTGTGTCCCACTTGGGTTTGCTTTGGCCTAAAATACCTGAATTCATTGCCATTTTTCCCAAAAAATTATATATGGTGATTTTTTTTCAACGAAATTGCTGGAGCAAGTGAAAATCAAGAAAATTGTTGTTGTCTTTTGTTGAAAACTTTCCCACACAAGTGCATGCACTGTGTTTCCTGAGTGTTTCGTGTCAATCGACTTTTCCTCGTGTGTTTGCGATCCACCTCAGATAAAGAGCAGTGCACAGCCACATCCCCGAGCTTTGCTATGGAAACCAACCAGGACCGCCTCCTACGCAGTCGACGAGACGCTCACAAAATATGGCTAATGAGAAAGCTGCATGTAAAAACAGGCGTCTAAATCTGCACGTACATCACTCCTGACAGCAAAATCAAACATCCAAATAAAGGATGGTAACAAGAAGAAAACATTGTCATAGTGGAGAAGGAAGTTAAATCTTTACAGATTAAGGAAGAAGAAAACATTCCCATGTAGTCCCACAGGAGTATAAACAGTTTACACTAATAGAGCATGCAGACTGAGCTGAGGCCAGTGGCTACTGATATCTGATGCAGATTCTATCACAGCTCGTGTCAGGGCCACAGCAGGACTGGATCCAGACAAAGACATGGTTGTGTCTTTTGATTTAAAACGTACATCACTGGCAAATGTTTCAACTGAGAGTTGTAATGTCCTCATCATCTGCTACACAAACAAATGATACATTGATAATCGAGATGGATTAGTAAGGATCAAGGAATAAAAGGAGTATACGAAGCAAATGCACAAATCAGTCTTGTCTCTGAGTCTGAGCCTCTGGGGGCAGCGATCATACTTCATGGCCTCCAGTGTGCACAGCGACTATCAGAGCCAAGACTCCCTTTTCCGTTCGCCGTACACTGTTTACAGTCGGACAAGTTTCCACTATCACACGAGTTGAAGGTTCTTCTAAGCGACAGGACCAATATTGAAGCAGATTACAGCAGTGTTTCGAATGATGCTAACGAATGCAAATAAATTAAAAAGTCGATAACCAATGCATTTCAGTGTGCACTGCCTTTTTAACACAGGCCGTTCACCTGCAGGGAACCATAACTGCTCAAATCTGTTCATCGAGGAAACAACCAATTTGGTTCAGATGCACAACTTCCAAAACTCTTTCATCAGTGTTCGGCAGCCTTTCATTAATTTAACCACATGCAACTGTGTGAGAATCAAACAGCGTCTCGTTGCTTATTTTCCATACTGTTCTTAAAACGACAACCCAGCAGCACACGTATTCAAACAATGCTGAAGCCATTCAACATTTACAGCTTCAGGGAAAAGACTGGTAGCCTATAGGTCTGAAACAGCTGGACATGTGGATATATTAAAAGCAGATGTGGCATGGAATGTCCACCACATGGAAAAGCTGATTGTGGTTATACCTCTATAGTAATGGGCAACCTAACAGCCAAGAGTCTGCTCGAGCGGGATTCACACGCTGAGCCGAGTCTCCTGCGTCCAGCTCTTAACTGTGGCTGCACCGACCTTATTGTGTCTCGTCTCAGCCCTATTTTCGAATCGAGGCAAAGCATTTTTTCTGATCTCCTCGTTACAGAGAAAGTTGGATCATATAAACAGCGAGAATTTATCGCGCTTCCTGCTGCATTTGTGCTGGGGATTACAGCCCTGCAAACACATTTCCATGTGTAACCTGTCTGCACTGCAAATTATCTACGGCGAAAAGAATTCCAGGAGCACCTCGAGATGCTTTATTTAGATGATATCATTGTCAGTTTCGTGTATTGTCAGGAAAATGCTTCTGTTTTTCAACATGACAACACGGATACAGGAAAGGAAATATGTAGAAATGTAAACTCAAGGGGTATTAACCTACTTTCTTCAAGAGGCTGGAAAGTGTGCTTCTATTCAGAAGACTTCTCTTATAAATCCAGGTTCAGTATGATTCAGGGCTCTCTAGTCTGGACCCAGAGCCCAGTTTCCCTCCTCTAGTGGAGCGAGCAGCACACTCCACTGCAGGTATTCTACACTGTAAGCACCTTGCCAGGCTCTCTAAATGGCAAATGCATCTGGCCATTCAACAGAACATTTTAGCCCGGGCCCAGCAGCTCAGCAGAGAGGGATATTTATTGTGATTTGAACATGCAATCATGGAAAACTTGCGAGCATACCTCTGCACAAACCTCTCTGTAGACATTAGACAACCAATTTCCTTCTGCTAAGTCGCTTAGTGCACCGATAGCTCCGCTGCCTTTGTGATGATCTCGCTCTTGAGACACAGAGAAAGAGATATCCATACCACAAATGCCGGGTATTGGGCCGTTAATGATTTTGACTTGCGTTTGGCCTCGTCGTCGCGTTAATATTTCCAACACAACTTCCTCGGCATGCAGAGTGGCTCCGTCAACGGGACCTCTTCCTCCCTCGCTGACACTTTTGACCTATTGTGACGATTAACATCTGTGACAATAGCATCTTAGATGACATTACAAACTGTCCGCAGGCCGAGCAGAGCAGAGTGGAGCTGTAATCTGATGGGTCCCGTGAAGGTTACCGAATTAGATCATGTCTTTGTAAGCATCCAGCAGCATAACTGTGGTGAGTCGAAAGGGTTCATTAATAAACATTCGAAGCCTGTTCAATGGCCAGGTTGTCTGAAACACGTCATGTCTGAGGTTTACAGATTTCTTCACAGTGGCTGTTTGTAAATTTGCTGGATGTCACCAGTCAACCTCTTTCAAACCGACGCTGCTTCATCGTGTGGTTCCGACAAAAAGGATCTCAATAAAAGAAGCCAGACTTGTTGACTAGTTGAGCCGTGCAACCAAACCAAGAGAAGCGATGGATCACTCTCCATCTGTTGTTTCAATAATATCATGATACAACAGGACAAATACATTTCCATACATATGCAGATCCAGATTAGAGAGTGACATAAGGTTTACATGGACTATACATGTTGCCTTGACCTCATGATTCTCCCAACTCGTGTGTCTTAACCAATCACTTTAATGTGATTAAAGCAGCACTAATCAATATTTTTATATAAACAATGGCTACAATTTGTAATGTGAAAGGACCCACACACAATTCTTCAAACACAAGTTTCTCGTTCTACAAAACAGTGTCTGAGTTTTATGGCCCACAGACAGATCACATAAAAAAAATGGACGTAGACTCCAGGGCCAGAAAGTGAAGCCAGTGTAGAAGTGCCTGAAACCTGTGTTATCGTGAATGATCAGCAGAGGGCGACTTCACTGGTTGCAAGGACAGTACAGCCATGTATACATCAGAATTTTCCAGTCATCAACACTCAAATTATACTGTGTTTAGTCAGGGAGCTTTATCGTAAACAGACACAACAGGGGAAGTAAATATGAGGCGGCCGCAGAGGCTCAATTATCTCAATTATCTCAATTATCTTTGAGAGTTTGCACTTGGCACACGTCCCTGCTTCTTAAGAAAAGACTCATCACGAATGGGTTCTAAAATAGATCTAATTAAACAACATGAGCAACACGTTAAATAAGAGTTATTTTATTTTCTGGGGGTATTCTTGGTGTGAGGATCAGTAATTATGCAATTGTGTTAAATAGCGCGTTTGCGTGTCAACATTTATTTTACTTCAACGATCTAATGCAAATATACTTACACCATTAAAATCTAAAATTAGAATAAATTCAAGAGTCTTGTTACAGTAGTTTCTTTTTAATTTGATTGAAAACAAAACATTTCAGTTTTGTTGAAATAAGGTAAAGATGATTCTCTGGATGGATAGAGTTTGTAAGAGTAGAATCAAAGAGCCATATCCACTGCTATTATGGAGCTTTTCATGGAGCTTTTTCCTGTGTATTTTTATTTAAGTGTTATTGCCATATAATAAGTATATTTCAGTGTTTTGTTACGGATGTTTTTTGACCCACCCAGCCCATAAAAGACAAATATTAAACACATCAGACGACAACTATGAAAAGCAGAAAGGTTTAATGTTTAATCCTAATAAATCATAAGCAGTGTTTGGATACAAAAGGGAGTGTTTTTTATTTAAATATCCACATTAATCACTTGAGGAGTGAATAAAATAAATATATTTGGACATAATGTCATTGGCTTAAGCCTGGAACTCTGTCCCTGGAGTCATGTGATTAAAGGAATAAATGAATACGCTCCACTCAGTTGAGAATTTGTAGCCTGTCATGTGGTTTTCCTGGATTTTTCTTTCACATAAAATAAAAGTGTTGTGTTACAGAAATAAAAATGTCCATGAGGCATGTGCAACTCAATACTCCCCATGAAATATTTACCTTTTAAATTCTCCTTTTGGAGTAACTGTCTATTCAGTAGCAAAAAGACTTGATCCTCAAAGAGCTTATTGTTATAGTGATATATTACACAGACATTGATTTACCAACTTCAAAAGGTTTACCAGATTTTTACAAAAACCTTGAAAATAATAAGTCATTACCTCATTTGCATGATATTCAGAATAACCTCCATTCTAAGAAAAGAGCAATGACTTCAACTGCACAGGTGAATACTTTCACCCAAAGGGAAAGCTGATCTACATCTTATAGCATATATTGCACCACTGGTAATAAAGATAATTAACTAAATTAATACATAAGTAAGTTATTTCTGGCATTTGCTTTGATGATGGCAACATTGTTATGATCATTTAATACACATTTAAGTATCTCAACAACCACAAGATGGGTTGCCATGAATTGCGGTACAGACATACAGTAATGCCCAAGGAATGCATCCTAATGCCTTTGGTGATCGCCTAATGTTTCGTCTAGCATCACTTCATCTGGCCCGGGTCACATTAAAAAGCAAAAAAATGTTGTTGGCCCCCTTTTGAACATTGCTACACATGGCACTGTCATTATTTCCTCAGGTATCCCAGAAACCAACAGTACTTTAGAGGCGATAGTTAAAATGTAGATCATTTTCTTTAATCTTAATAGCAGTAATAGTGACAATTTCGTCATGGTAAAACTGTTATAATCTAAATGATTAATTTATGATAAATTAATAAAGAAAAAACTCTACATTCTGTAATGAAGGGCTAACTTGTTTTTTAACATGCACTGTTACCTATGGGGTTGAGTTGATGCGTGAAACTCAAGCACTGGATGTCTCATCGGTTTCCTGTGCCATTACCTCTTTTAAAAACAGTTTGTCATTGAATCTCAATAAATCCAGGGATAGGCTGGGCCATGAAGGATCCACCCATCTTCGTTTCTCAGGGATAGAAGGATGCATTTGTCGGCTACATTTGAAGGAGCATACAAAGGAGCCTAGTCGCACCTCTGAGACGTCTTCTTCAAATGCAGGATCGTTCATCCTTCTCTGAAGGATGCAGCCTCTGAATTGAGACACAGCTTGTATTTGCTAAAGATGAGCATGTTTAGCATTATTGTTGTGAGCATGTTAGCGTGATGCTGTTGTCATTTAGCGCAAAGCAATAATGTCCCAAAGTAAAGCATCACACAGGTGTTAGCATTTACTGAAGATTCTTAGTGTTGGATAATAGCTCCTTCGTTTCTTGACTTTACTTAAATTCCGACAAGAACAGAAGGAATGTGTTGTTACACATAAATAGTGTCAAATAAGTTGGAAATCACTTTTATCTGCCCACATGTAGCATGTTGGCTTTCAGCTAGCGTATCTTCCTTGACATTTATTAGTAAGCCACACACCAGGAAAACCACAAGGCATATCTTGCCACCAGGATTTAGTTTTCCACATATGTTCCCTTTATAGAGCTATAATTACAGAGCTGTAATTTCCATAAATCCATCATGAAATCCACCTATAACCCTGTGGAATAAAAAACATTTTGTTTGGATTTTTGCAGTGCTGGAATTATCACTAATAACTCGTCACGTTTTGCGTTGCCAACTTCAGACTTTCCGTCACTCAGATTTAAGCAGTACAACTTCGTACCATTTCTTGGGTGGCTGCTCGGTGTATACATCTGGACAATGGAAGGATTTCTTGGGTGTCTGTCTGCTCCTGTGGCTTGTGCATGGGAGCAGGTATGACTAAAATGATATCTGTTGTAGGAATGCAGTGGCTTACCACAGTTATGAATGGAGGGAAGCTTCACATAAACACAGTTGCCTTGTTCTAATCCGGCTTCATATAATTTAAACAAGACAGCTTTTAAACTGTATATATCCCGTCAGACTTCTCACTGGGCTTTGAGTCAACCGTCTGACTTTCCCAAATGTCTCAGACAGACTCACAACTGATTCACAAACAGCAACCTGTCTTTCTTTTCACCCCAAAATATGCAGACATTTTGTTTCTTTGGATCATTTTCAGAGTGATTTTTCTTCTCAGTCGTCCTTAGCAGAACACCACGTTAAGTACATTTTGTGACAACATCAGCTACCAGCCAACTGTCTGGGTGGAAATAGTACCACCAGTCTTTAAGGACCCACGAGAGAGCAGGAGTGAATTACAGCACTTCTCGCTAATTTATCACAGCCCAGAGTTCGAACTTCAGCTGGAGACACTCTTCATATCGTGGCCAGGATTCTTCTCAAGAAGAAACGTGCTGCCAACAAGAGCAGCCACAGCTGGAGCGGAAAATAAAGCCTCTTTCTTCAACATGAAATTTGCTGCGTTGACTTTGGTGTTACATTTTGCCGCATTCATTTAAAAAAATTGGGCAACGAGTTCAGCACCTCTCTTTAGACTGAATGCACAATGTCACGTCCCACTTCAAAAGTTCTCTTTCAACACTATAAACGGGCAATTTACATTAAACTTTATTTCAGTATGTAAAAAACCTGCAGAAAAAACTACATATGAAACGCAAAATAACTGGAAACAGCTACAACTGGGCTACTGTGAATTCAAGCAGTCAAAGCAGCAGTTGAATATAACAGCAATGAATAATCAGGACCTATTACATGTGACCACTACAAACAGTGGAATGAAAAGAACAGCTAACTGGCTAACTGGCTAGCAGTGTGTTTTTCTCTAATCATACTTCCTTAGCCACCGGAAGTAACATCAGAGACCATCAAAGCCACAGGTAAAGCGGATATGACGCAATTAAAAGGCGACCAATATGAATCGTCCTGTTACCTTAAATGAATTTCTGGATTTTTCTGGGTTTGAACATTGTTGAAACATTTTGGATCATGTAAGTACGAGGAGAGAGTTGTTACATATGTCTTCAACTCACACAATTAAAAGATTTTTTGAAAGAGATGTTCAGTTATCCCTATCTTCATTACTTTTCTGGTAAGGCACTTGAACACTGTATAGGCCCAACAGAGTGTACTAATAAAACACAAACAGTATGAGCTTGAACTTTTATCGATGGATGAAAGTTTTTAGGAGGAGCAAAATTTCTCTTTTTTGTACATTGAGTTGAGTCAGAAAATCCGAAACAATAGATAAAAGACTAAAATGCTCCATAGAGCTGAGCGGCACAGCAGAGTAAGCATCCCTACTTGCATCCTTTTTCACAGACATCTAGTAATTTTATTACATTTTTAGGTATAGAATATTTATTACAGGTGCTTTAAAATTTGAATATGATCTTGATATATCTTAATGTTAATCAGTCATATGTAAAGTGATATAAGACCTGTTGTCAGATACAAATACATTTCTAAAACTTTTTTTTTTTTTTAAATGCTTCTAAAACTCAACGATCTGGCAAGATTAACAACCATGTTTACTCTCCTGGTGTGGAACATCGTGGCCTTTTCATAATCTCTGACACAGAAGGTTTAGTAAGTGACTGACCTTGAAGAGAAGCACTTCCCGTAAACAACGATAAGATGCTGACCGCCCTATAACAGACATTTGCTCTTCCTTTGGCAAATTCCAAAGGAGTGACATGTCCAATAAAAGGATGAAACATGTTTTCACAGAAATGTGCTGCTGTGAACCGCTGCATCCTGACCAGGAACAAAATCTGAAGTTCACTTTCTGTAGCTGCTCGATCGTTGATTGTGTTTCGTATCGTATGTCCAGCGTTGGATCCAGTTCTCCTGACGTGTAAATGTAGACGGATTGAAAATCACCCAGTGATTGGATCACTGAAGGTTTTCTGGCTGTGATAAATAAACAGGTTGAGTGTTTCAAGGTGTCTCTCTTGTTAGTGGTTTTTGGTGTTGGCCTAGAACAGCATCTCAAATAAAAAAGAATGAAACAAAGCTCAACGTTTTATCAATATCTAACCTTATAATTTTTTTTGAATCAGGATAGTAAATTACTGCTCATATGAATTAATAAAGTAAGATTTTGTTTGTCATCAGCAAACATACATTTCATGTGAACATGCTGAAAATGCTGCAGTAGTAGCTCGTAATATACATAGTAGTAGGTTTTAGTATTAGGTATTCAGAGTCATGTCAGATGTCAGTCTGACGTATACAAGCTGAATCTGAACATACATCCCTGAATAACTGCAGATGCATTAAGGATTTTCTTCAGTTTTCTTTCATTGCATAGCAACAGTGTTTACTCAGGCCTCTCCACAAAGATCCCTAAAGGCCACTCTGCACTGCAACAAGGAATCTGTATGACTCTTTTTGGTTGTGTACTTATAAGGCAAACTTGTTGCAGATGTGTGATAAGACGAGATGCAGTTTGGGGGAAACAACGCAACATTTCTTCACACATTCTTCTCTCTGGTAATATACAATAAAACCTACAATAAACTAACAAATACTCTGTGCCGTCACCTCTTATTTTTGGAACCAACTTTAATGTTGTTTTCATGTGATTTGTCGTAAAATGACACATCACTAGATCAGTCTAGACATGTCGTTCCAAGTGGTGTGTATCGATCAGGTGCAGACTGAAGGGGGAAATAAATCAGACCTAATCCAAACAAGATGTTCAGTTTCGAAGAAATAACAAATAAACTCTGAGTCATAGATTTCGGTAAAAGAATCTAAAGGGGTCTCATCAGACATTATAGGCAGAGTGGAAAAGCCGGAATTGATTCATTTCGAGAAGTCAACCTCCCCCCGATTCTCGAATGCAGACGTCATGTCTTGAGAGAACAATCATTGGTATTACTGTCACAGTTTGGGATCTTCATACACTGTATGTTTCCCTTTTTGTTTGCTTTGGTTACACAACCTAAACATTTCACTTCGGACAACAATTAAAGGCCTGATTGTTCTTTGCAGGATTAACAAACAGCAGATTGTTCTGGTTTGTGCCCTGGTGGTACCACGGGCCATACCAGACATTCCAGCAACCTCCATTGACAAATCCTGCATGGCTCAAGATTTTAAGCCTTTAGCATACACACTGAGTCACTGCCAAGTCTCTTATGTAATTGGAGTCAGCTGCTCCTGAGACTTGTACAGTGGCTGTCGCTCTCGGCAGGACACAATACGAGGACAGCGGCTTTCCAAATAAGGGCAAGGCTACTGTGTCATCGCGAAACTTCCCCAAATCTCCCAGACAGAAATGGTATGTACACTAAAGAAAAGGATCATTTCCACCCTACAGCTTTTCGCTTTGATTTGTGCTGAGGGTTCCTTTCTGCGTTTATTCTTTCACATGAGTATTTAGGCGTCATCTGTGTTATCAGTAGTTTGTATACAAGTCTGCGAGCTGGTGACTGTTCTTAAGAGATTCTTTCAGTTGGAGTCACGGCTGATGTGATGGGATTTTTACTCTCTGAATGCACTGAATGATTGTTGCTCACGCAGAGTCATATTCAAGCAGAGTCATATTCACTGTTATAGCTGGGGATGTGCTACTGGGCCACACGGACTCTGCAGTGTTTTGTCTAATGATGATTAGGACATTGTTTCAGAATGAACTACTCCCAGTTGTGGGAAGAGTTTAATCAAAAGCAGTGTGTCTGCAATCACCAAATCTCTATTATTTATGGTTGCCAAATGGGCTGAAAGGACTTTTATAATTTGGCTGCGTCTTCAAAGGTACCAACGCACACACTCGCATGCCTCCCAGACTCACTGTGGTGAGGATTGGCCACTTTAGGGGTGTGAAATAAAACATCTGGGACATCTGAGAGCAACACTTGATCAGATCTGAAAGAAATTTGATGCTTCAATTATCTAATAGCTTACAGGGGAAGACGCTCTATTCCCAGATACAAAAGGGAGACTGAATCATATTTGATACATTTTATGACTTTTTTGTGTGCGTGTGTGCGTGTGGGCTCAATTAGGTGTACTAGAGTTCATGCATTTGATTGGGTTCAGATGTGGTGAGTAGTGCTTATACACCAGTGGTTGTCATTTGCATTCTCCAAATACAATTACCTCTGGGAGGCCATGGTAAAGTACAGTATTAGTACATTAACAGCTAATTAGAATGATTTGTTTGTACATCTAATTATGTAATAGTTGCTCTAAGTGATGTATTTCATGAGGTTTTGTACCCATACTTTTGAAAATGGATTATGTTTTTATTAGGTTGGGAGGATAGAGGCCGTTGACATGTCATAGCAGGAAAAGCCTAGTGTAATTAATAACACTGACAGTGGCTGCATTCCATTTAGGTGAGCCAGTTCCAAGCATTGTACATGCTGCATCACCACTGGGACACTGTGCAAGAAAACCGTTTTTTAATTTCGTCAAGTTACAACTTTTCCATTATCAACTCTGCCTTGTGTCAGAAATTGACAGCATCACTTAGAGGAGTTGGTACATTTCTGGAACTAAGGCACAACCTTGTTGAACCTGCAGTGGTACATTTTTTGCCACAAGCTATATGAACACAACACTGACATATCCTCTGTAAATTTGATGAAGCTAAAAAGTTAGCAGACATTAGCAGCATTCCTTTGCATTCGTGTTTTGGCCCTTCTATGAATTTAAATCTGATACGATTGCCACTCTTATCTGTTTTGGTTTCCACCAACTCATGTCAAAAATGTGTGGCTCTTCACATCCTATAAGCAAACTTCGTCTATCTGCCATTTAATGTTGACACAAGTTTCTCCCTGAACCTCCCTGTTGCTCCTGGAAGTGGGTGATGAGAACCAGGAGAATGAACCAAAACAGCAAAGGTTCCCCCCACAGACTGTTTATAAAAATGGACGGCATGACGGCTACCCAAAAGTGAAGGCAAAGCGTCATTCGCCGCCTGGTGGCTGGCTGCAGTATAGGTCATAAATCCTGCCTCCTCCATATAAGTGAATGGGACATGGGTCAAAATAAAAAGTCAAAGAACACATCAGATACATTTTTCTAAAAGATGCTTTCTGTCATTTTATGTTATCATACTGAGGTTTGTTCAAGTGATAATTCTTCCATCAAGTTTTATTTGATGCTATAAAATGGGGTGAAACATTCTGATTGACAGCTGAGACTGACTTGCGATTACTCGAGCGCATGATTGGCAGGACCTCAATACCGTGACTGCATCCCCGATCGCTACTGCGCAAACTATGGCAGCCCTCATGAGGGAACCATTTTACATTACAATTTTGTACATTGTTAATATAACGAAATATTATTATATATGGTTAAATCCTTATGATAGTGGGATTAAAAAGAGCTTTTGAATGATACTTTTGCTTGAGTATTGTAATGAATATAAACTATTTTTGTCTGTACTCCAATCTAAGTAATTTCATCTCTCCATGAGTAGCCTGTATCAGTTATTGTTCCAGCCCTTTCCATCTGCCAGGACTGTGTGAACCACGGATCCATTTTCATCTGTCAGACCATAAAACTCAATACCCAGACACAATTAACCCACGTGATTCGTAGAACAAAATTGGGAGATAGAAAGTTACACACACAAACTCTTTCTCCAGAGTTTCACCTTACACTTAGCCCACACCAATCACTGAGGAAAAACAAAAGACCAATACTTTTATGACGACTTTCCATCAAATCTTGTTTATAAACCAAATGATTGCATTCCAGCATGATCCGAGTGCGATGCCAGAGGCAAAGGACGGTACAAACTGAAATAGCAGATTTTAAATTGTTCAGTGAAGTGTTATGTTGACCACTCTCTCTGCTGGAGCTGGCTGAGTCTGTTTTTTGTCTGGGCGAGAGTTGCTGCTCTGCCGTTTCCCTCGCTCCTTCCCTCCTTCTCCCTGCTGAGGTAAAAGTGAGTCACTGATTTAGCAGCGGCAGCTGGTCTCCGTCATCCCCGGTATCGCCCAGGATTCCACAGGAGACCAGCTGCCGAATCCCTACTCTCTGACAACATCACTTCCCCTTTACCCTTTTATAGACATATTCAGTGGCGGCATAAAGTCCTGTAATGATAACATCTATGATGATTAGATTTTTGTAATTTATGTGTTTTTTCCAATGGCTTTTTGTTTTTAAACAACTTTATTAGACTTTGGAAAGTATACTACGGCAAATTTTACTGCTTCATCTCAAGACTTTGTTTTCCCAATAGAAGCTATAGAGATGAGTGCTATTTTTCTCTCAGAGGCCACCTACAGCAGCAGGAAACAGGCCTCGACAGCTGAGCAGGGGTTTACAATAACACTCCCTCTTATTAGGGACTTGACTCTTTGACGACCTCTATACATAATCTTTACAGTGGCTTGGCTGCTCCCTATGTGTTATATAAGCATCTCCTTTATATTTCTTATGTGACATGCGATTAAAAGCCAATGTAAACATGGGAAATATAGTGTTTCCCCATCTACAAGAATGAAATAACCTTGTTATTATACAAATTAAAGACACTCAATCCGATGTTTGTTTAGATGAGACTAAAACTGAAGATGTCGGCCTGCCAGTAGTGCTAGAGGAAAGTGTGTAGGCAGACGGTGAATGTCTGTACAAAATTTCATGCTCATCCATCCAAAAGTCACTGAAGTATTTCAGTATGGGCCAAAGCGGTGGACCGATTTCTGAGGGATTCCCTATGATGATGCTAGCATGGCTAAAAAAAGCAGCTGTACTGTGTAGTGTAAGGGAGGATGTGGACGATCTGCGATTGGTCAACTTCTTTTCGCCGTTTGATCCTGAGCGTTGGAACTCTCGTCGGAACAAATTCTTTCAGGTTGTTTTTTGTTTTACTTCGGAGAATCAAAATGAGCCGTAAAAAATGGGAGGCATCTATTTTTGTCGGAGCTGTTGATTACAAACGAGTGGATTCCATGAGTGAATGTTGAAACCACGGTGTTTAGTTTTCCCATTCCGCTGGCTGAAAGGACAGGCAGGTCTCTGTCTCGCTCCAACTCATCTTCCTTCCCCGTTTTCCTGTAAAGGAGGCGTCACAGCGTGTGCTGCTTATTTGAGGAGTCGCTATGGAATCTGATGTCCCTTCTGTTTGGACCATGCAGGCCCTGCGGTGGAGTTGAGAGCTGGATCTGTCACTGCCCACCGACAGCTCATTCTCAGACGGCCCATTCTGCTTGATGTTTATCCACGGGGCTTTGTGGAAAATACTGCCTGAATTCTTGGGAGACACGCACATTTCTTGCCAACCTTTCACCTGTTTTGTTTTCCAGGTGGCGTTCTGCTGGACCTACCCGAAACCCCTTTCTCCACTTCTTCATGTGTAGTTTATCGCTTCACCTCATCAGTCCTCAGTTTCCTAAGAAAGGCAGTGGAAAGAACCAAATGTGTTTTGCCTTGTAGATAGAGCAAGATAAAATCTTGAGCTCACTTTTACCTAATAATTGTTCCTTGGAACCTTTTGTTTAGCATTCAAAATTTAGCTTTACTGACTTTGGCAAGCAAAATTCGTATTAAAGCACAAGGCACTGTTGTTTTTCAGTCAATGATGTCTGGAGCAAATCCATTCATTGATCCAAAACATTATCTCTGAGGATGATTGGGCACAGTTTGTTGTCCTTGGGGATGTAGTCTATAATGACTAAAAGCTTTGCAGAATTAAATCATAGAAAGTAAATAAAACCATGAATTCCAGTAGAAGCACATACTTCCTCTCCATTCTCTTTTTCCACAATAGCCATTCAGTGTATTGTGTAACTCTATATCGTAGTACTTTTAAAGGGGACATAGCATGCAAATTCCACTTTGTTAGTGCTTCTACAGGTTAATGTGGGTATCTGGCATGTCTTTGGCAGTTGATCAGTATTAAAAGCTGCAGGGAGGAGTCTAACGGAGTGAAGTACCAGCCACAGTGAGGTGTTAGCATGGATATAGAGAGAACACAACAATGCCTTCTTTGTAAGTTTGGTTGGATGCAATAAAAACTGGGTGAAATGTCATGATTGACAGCTGAGACTGACTCACGATTGCTCAAACGCTTGTACCGGTGGCAACTCGCTGCAGTGGCTCTATCCCGTAATTGCTACTGGGCTGTAAATGTGCAAGATGGCAATGTTCATGTCCAGGATATTTTGGCTTCATTTCTGGATAGTGCGAGGACCCGTTGTCCATCTTTATGTAAAGACTATGGTTCACACCTTATGTCTATACAATTGGTATATGTACTTTAGCAGATTGTGCAGCACGAAGCATATTACATTACATTTCATTTAGCTGACGCTTTTATCCAAAGCGACTTACAATAAGTGCATTCAACCATGAGGGTACAAACCCAGAACAACAAGAATAGAGAAAGTACAATTTCTTCAAAAAAACAAAACTACAAAGTGCTATAAGTAAGTGCCATTTAAGTGCTACTAAATTGTTAGTTTTGAAAATGTTATTCAAGGTATAGTCGGAAGAGGTGTGTTTTTAGTTTGCGGCGTAAGATGTGTAAACTTTCTGATGTCCGGATGTCAATGGGGAGCTCATTCCACCATTTAGGAGCCAGGACAGCAAACAGTCGTGATTTTGTTGAGTGTTTAGTTCGCAGTGAGGGAGCAACAAGCCCATTGGCAGATGCAGAGCAGAGTGAACGGGCTGGGGTGTAACGTTTGACCATGTCCTGGATGTAGACTGGACCCGATCCGTTCGCAGCACGGTACGCAAGTACTAATGTTTTGAAACGGATGTGGGCAGCCACCGGTAACCAGTGAAGGGAGCGGAGGAGCGGAGTAGTGTGAGTGAATTTAGGTTAAAAACCAGTCGAGCTGCTGCATTCTGAATGCGCTGCAGAGGTCGGATGGCACTAGCAGGTAGACCTGCCAGGAGGGAGTTACAATAGTCTAGGTGTGAGATGACCAGGGCCTGGACCAGAACCTGTACCGCCTTCTGAGTGAGAAGGTGGCGTATTCTCCTGATGTTGTACAGCATGAATCGACAGGAACGTGTTGTTACAGTAATGTTGGCAGTAAGGGAGAGTTGGCTGTCGAGTGTCACACCCAGGTTCCTTGCAGTCTGATCCTCCGAGACTCCAACGAAAGACTCCTTTGTCTTTATCCTCCGAGTCTTCATACGATGAGTCTTCACAGACGCTGAAGCTGACGCTTCAAACAATTCATGCTTTTTAAACCAGAGGTGATGATGGTTGGCTACAGCTGTGCTGACCACACCCCCTGCTCATGAGTCAATCAGGCACCAGGTGGTAATGGCCCACTAATAGCTACTCAGCAGATTTCAACACAAGAGAAACTTGTCACTTTAATCAGTGATCAGGTGAGTTTCACAAAATCTCCTAATTTGCCAAAAACTGATTATGGACAAAGACTATTTACCTCAAAAGGTAGAAAGTAAGATAGAACTTAGTCCTTAACAGAATTGGAATAAAAATCAAGCACTTTAACCTTAGCTGGTTCCCTTTTAACTCTCACTCACTTGAGTGAAACTAGAAACAAAATCACTAAACAAAATCCTAGCTCATACAATTCAAGGTAAGACCAAACAGTACAAACTATCAATCTAGTTAACCTAATACAGCAGATACAATAGTAATCTAGCAGAGAAGCTTATTAAAGAATATACTTTGCCTTAATCCAAGTAGTCCAGTAGTATGAAACCCCAGAAATCAAAACATTGTGCGACTCTGTGTTGATCATTGCAGTAATACCACTGCAGATCTGTACAGAATTGCACGGCCTTAGCTACAATTCTAATGTTGCTAGCTCGCCGATTGCTCTGACAGGGACTCAAACTGTGTTTTTGTAACATGATAAATGTAGCAGCATCTGCTCGTTGATATTTTGCTTGGTGAAAATCCTTTTGGTCTTGTCCACATATGAGGCCAGTTTGTTACTGTACAGTTGTTAACAAACATTTGGTCAACAGTGGTGGGCTGCAACAACAAAAGTCAACACAGCTTGGGTAAAGAGCGAACTACATGCACAACAAAGGCAAAGCATGTGCATGGGAAAGCTGTTTTTCCACAATAATGTAAAATTTGGTGTAAATTTTCAAAAACTCAAACAACAGGGAGCAAATGAAGCATATTTCCAAAATGTCTGACTGTTAAATCAAAGGCATGCAGAGGATGTTGTTGAAGAATATTCAGTACACATCACAGGAAGAAAGCACATCATTTTTTGATTATAAAGTTTACAGAGTCGTGCCAACTCTTTTACAGCTACAAACAGATCCTTTTTGTGTTGCATTGGACACCAACCAAGCCCAGGAGAAACGTGCTGAGGGGAATTATCACCAGGAACAACAACGCTCTCGACTTCAGCAAGGATTTAATAAAGATGTCTGGACTGATTTCAGATGGAACAGCTCTGCCATGCTCTGAGTGAATGCTGATTGTCCTCAACTGTAATTGCTCTTCATTGGGACAAAGGATCACTTAAGTGTAATACGTGACTAAATGGTTAATTGTGTAGATCTACATTAAGACAACAGTTACTGATAATGATCAAGATATTATTGTTGGACATTGACAAGCGTTACACAGATTAGCCTGTTGTGGGCTATTAAACAAATTCCGTGGCTCTTGTGGGATGTACAGAGACTGGACATTCCTCCCTGTGTGTGAGCTGCTGTGTGGTGTTTGGCTCCCAGGCCTCCATGACACCATGCCTCTAAACGCCAGCCAGATGAACTTTCCCTCTCATTTAACTCCAGTGACTGCTTCTATCATATTCTCACATTCTGCACAGCTCTGATGAGAAACTGAATAAATTACTTCAAAGCTCACACGAGCGGGAAAGGAACTTTTTTTCATTTTTTTTACAGCATACTCGGGAAATAAAAAAGGGGCCTCACTGGAAACTTTCAGTCTCTACACTCTGAGGTCATTTTATTTCAGCCTTGTCTCGCCCTGGGTATGTTCTGTCCGAGGTGCCGCTTCACACCCCATTTTAAATACTTGTGCTGTGCCTGTTGAATCGTGGCTGTTTGGAATGGGCCATTTGCTCCGCAGCCTTTCAGAATTATCCTTGTCATTAGTGAGTCCTCCTCATACAGTTTTACAATATACTGTAACTTTTTATTGTTTGTGTGCTGGACATTGTGTTCAGAGCGTCTATTGTGCAGAGAGAAGTTAGAAAACTTTGTGTTCATCCTTCCTGGTTTATCTGCATTGAAGATTTTACAGTCAATGTTTTCATAAAAGGAAACTGAATTTTCTTTAATACTGTTCTCGTGTGGCTAATGATTTTGAATGATTTACTTAACTGCTGTTATTATTTCATAGATTGTATGATGACTATTAAGGTCTTTGTAAGCAACACAATCTTCAGACTCAAGTTCACAACCTTTCAAAATAAAAGCTCTGTAGTTCGACTCGATGGAAAGCATTACCGACATTGTGCTTTTACTGCTTTAACTACAAAAACTTGCTAAAGAGGAAGTAATTCTATGAATGTGGTTGCCGTGACAGGGATCACCCATGAATGTCTGTGTCAGTCCATAAAAATAGTCAAATCATCAAAATGAAGTATTGGCCGCAGGCTGCCAGTAGTCGAATGCAGCTGTAGAAGACACGTTCAACCCGGTCCTCAGACTGATGGAACACTGCCCTACCCCCACTGACTTCTACTGGTCGCCTGTTTATTAATTCTTTTTAAACATTTAACATATCACATGTTCAAATCGCATCAAATTATGCACTGTACTTTCTCGGACAATTTGCAATACACACGCCAAGTGTGAAGCCAATAAGTTGAATGGTTCACAAGACATAGGTTCCACATACAGACAGACATTTGTGGAATTAGTAGGTAGATGCTGCAGTGGCAAGTCCAAAGAGATCAGCAAATGAAGAAACTGACAAAGGCAGAGCTGTGGAGCAGATCTTGCATAATCGCTGTCAGTTTGTGCTCAATCTGAATTTAGATGAGCACAAAGAAAAGGCGGCAGAAACAAGCCTCAACATCTGCAGCTCTCCTTCTTCTCAGAAAGTATAGTCATCAGACACCCCATTGCTGAAAACATCATCATCTGGTCCTCTTTAACACCCGTCACATGACCCGGCCGCATGGGCTCAGTCTTTGCGTGATACTTCAGCTGGACCTGGCAAATACTGTTTTTTTTCTTCATAGCTGTTGGACCAGTTTAAAGGAAGAAGTCATTTTTTTACTGCCACCTCATGAAGCAGTAATTTCTCCACTTTCCAAAGACAACAATCGACACATGTTGTTTCCCGCTAGAGCTGAATGTGTTTCATTGTGTATAAAAAGGCCAGCAATCATTTTATTAGAAAAAAAATGAATGCTAAATTTATGCAAATAAATGCCATTCCACGGCCATCTGTTGTCATTGTTGCGTGTGTGTGCCTCGGAAACTGTTGCTATGTAGAGAGGCTGTATATGATCCCACAGCTGACCATAGGCGGAACGGATCCAAGCTGACAGCAGGTCAAATGGCAAACACAGAGGATGTTGGGGGTGAGAAGAGGACATGTGGAGGCAGGGAAGACGGTTTTGAGTCATGCAACACAAAAGAGTGAATCATGCTGCTCGGCAGGGTCGTGGGACTGGTGCCTCGAGCCGTCACAGTTGTGGGAATGACGGAGTCTATGTCACAACTGGAAAGACACTCCACATGTGTATGTCTGACAGAAGCTAGTGCTGACGAGCCCACTCACTTGTTGAGTAAGTCAAAAGTCAAATATGCAAATTTACATGCAGACACGCTTCAAAAAGGTCATTTTCTGATTGATGATCTTTTTGAAATGTAAAAATCTTGCTCCAACAGCCAGTAATTTTAGGTATTTAATTTGTCATGAAGTTATATCAAATTTCTTTCAGTAACCAGTTCACGGGGTTACAGCTGGAGTTCCCCCGCAGGTCAGTTAGAGAAGTCCCTGCTGTATCAGACCAGCATTGGTATGAATGTTTGCTAATTGGACTGTACCATATTCCTCCTGCATCACGGGGAGGGGAGATGTGGTTAAATGTGTACAATCTGGTGCAGATCCATATAAAAATCCAGATCCAGTGAATTTAAATGTGGTTAAATAAGCTGGATGTTAATGTCATAATAATTGAAAGATAAATGTGTGTTGCCTTGGTTTGGTAAGGACTTTTTATAAGTTATACCTTTTCAATATGTGGATATAAAGAAAAGTGTATTCAGGGGAAAAGAGCTAAATCTAGCTCAGTCTGTGACAGTTTACATATAGAGACGGATTATGTGGACACAAAGAGGACAAAAGGAATTACTAAACCAGACACAAGTGGAATATCTCAGCTTAATGCTAAACCCATAGGTAACTTCAGATTGGTTCTAAATCAAATCCTAAAATTAGACCCTGACAGGATGTCAGAAACTGTTTCGATTACAAAGATGAGCTGCTGATACAGTTTAAGTCTTTCATCACTGTCTATGGGCTGGGATAATTCGTTTTATTAGGATATACAGTGTGCTCCAGTGTAGCTGTGGGCTACAATCAAAAAAGGCAACAATCACTGATATTGCTTTATAATAATGAAAATGTTCATTGTAAAACAGTTTGTCGTACAGACTCAGAATTAAAAAATAAAAATAAAAAGACCTTTTCTTTTTTTTTAGAAAGAGCAAGGTCATGTGATCTAACAATAAGAAAGATGGTGCCATATTGCAGTAAAAGTGGTGCTGGTGGAATCTTTAGCCGACACTTTCATTGTTCTTTTAGTGGCAAAATACCTGAAGAGTTAAAAATTCTGGCAGCACCATTCAAGACGATTTGCATAACATAAAAACTGGCTGACACTTTAAATCATTTTTTTTTGTTTCCAACATGTCTTTTGTCTTCCAAATATGACTCCACGTCAGATCCATCATGTGCACCCGACATGATATATCTCTGTTGCTTAAAGAATCGATCCGTTTCTGTCCTCACAATGACCAGATGCCCCAAAGCGAAGACAGGCTTCATATTATAAAACTTTTCATATGAAGACAGTCTCACCAAGGCAGAGATCATACTGGTTCAGACTGGGGGAAAAACACTCTTTGACCTTTTGAGATAAAGTGAAACACATTTCCAAAAGCTCAGGGAAACAGTTTCATCAGAATAACCTTTGTGACTCTCATTTGAAGGCAATTGCACAAACCACAGCAGGAAGAGCAGCCAACGTCCCTCTGTGAAATATTTAATCTTGTTCACTTATGAGCTGGAATGTGGACGATAGCCACAGCTATGCAGACTGGGAAGTCTTAAATCACAAACAGAAACTTCCCTCTATATTCTGCACACTCATGCTTTCCCCTCTCTTATCAATGTTGTCTCCAGAGGCAACGGAAAACGTCAGATAAACACACTGTACATTACCTGCAGAACACAAAATATCTGACAAATGTGGCATGCAATAAGTTAGTTGTGTTTACAATTTACAGGTTTAACTGTTTTATTAAGTCCCTTAATTATGTGTGCAGGAAGATTTAATTAGTGTCTGTTACAAGTGTTTTGGCCACCATTACACAATTATTAGAAATTTTTGTTGTTTCAACATTTTCTGTAGCTATTTATATTTTATGTAACTGTCATATTCAAAAGCAAACTTTTGTTTATCGTGTTCATTTACACACAGAGTTTTCTATTTGTCTCAGGCTACATGTATCCTGAATAGAAACAGAAAAATATATAACGTTTGGTTTTGTAACTTCTCTCAGTGACTCTGTCTGTATGGAGCAGTGCAGATGATGAGTACTGTATCTTCATGCTTTAAAAGTGGATCCTTGTCTTTGCTTCTGCTTGGATGAAGTTACAGATCAGCACATAGCAGCAGACCAAGCCTCTGACTCATCATATAAAGAGGCCCAGTGACCTGAAGAGATTGTGTGTGTGTGTGTGTGTGTGTGTGTGTGTGTGTGTGTGTGTGTGTGTGTGTGTGTGTGTGTGTGTGTGTGTGTGTGTGTGTGTGTGTGTGTGTGTGTGTGTGTGTATGCAGTGTGTGTGGTCTCTTTAGCAGGGTTTCTGAAGAATGAAGGGGCTGCAGATAACAATTACCCTCAAGAGCCCAGGTCATAATTTATGAAGTACAATGTCTATTATTGAGCAAGTCCAAGTCTCGTTTGGAGGCTGTGATTAAGTCCTGAAATATCAACTCAGTTAGAAAAGTGTTGATCTGTAGGTTTATCATAATTGTAACAGTCATTTACTGTACATGCCCAATCATTATTTTGAATATAACAATATTCAGAATTTTAAACCGTCATCTTAACACCATATTCCATTTGTGTATTCCCAATGTGGCATTTATTTTGATATCAGCAGTTTCCAGTTAGGACATTATAGGACTCTGTGTTGTTCAGAATCCAAATAGACAACAGTTTGTAAGACTGAGATAGAGATAGTCCGATTTTAGGTTATTGGTGTCTGCATATCTGCAAGTAAACAGGAATATTCATTTTCAGTCTTTTTCAAATAAGGGCCAAGAACTGAATATTTCGTGCATGTAAACATCATCTATTAAATAAAAAAATAAATAGATAGGTCTATCAGTTCTTGAGAACACTTGAAAAAACATCCATCCATTGCTTCTCTGTAACTGCACCATCTTGTTTTCTCTACATACGCACATTCCCCGCTGGTTAGCATGTGTTCAGCACGTGTAAATAGCTCATGGGTTTTGGGGATTCAATTGAATCAGCAGAATTTTATTCTTTAAATATGTGTGATTATATTAAGGATATGCAACCCAAACTCACCACTATACCTTTCGAAAACACAAACCTACCTTTAAGTCTGAGCTGTTCTTTGTCCGCATGCTAATGTCTAATTGAGATGACATTGGAGCAGACAGCAGAACACGTTTGAGGTGGCAGGAAAAACAAAGCAGTCTGCCACGGGACTGTGTATCCTATATTCATGTTGGTTTAGGTTTGGTGGGAGAACAAATATTGAAGCCTGATTTTAAAAGGACTCCTATGCGCCTCTTTTCTCCGGAGCTTACATAAAGAGGTGGCAACCACAACATCCCTCCTTTTCTCTGTGCAGCCACAGAACACCAGCCTCACCAGACATCTCGTATGACTGCTGTCAGCATGGTCATTAAGTCTTTCAGTCTGGCTCTGTTTAAACAAGCTCCTCTGGTGGCCAGTGGCCACACAAAACCAATTCCCAGCCCTGCGATGATTTGCTTTTCTCTGCCCAAATTCATGCCTCGGCCCATTTAATGGCTAGTCAAACATACTTATTCCAAGGTAGAAAAAACACTCCGACTTTTCTTTGCTTCCATGCTGCTTGCGATGGTACAAAACCTGCCTCCACCTGTGTCTGTTATCACCCCCTTTGTGAGGGGGTGCTTTTATGTTGACCAGAGACTGAGCTAAATGCTAAAGTGCTAACAGTGATCATGCTACAATGCTGACGTTTAGCAGATGTAGTATTCACCATGTTTCCCATACAACATATCAGCCTTGCGGTAGCGCTAGACGACGAGTCATCTTCTGAGGACCATGAATGTCCATCCAGAAATTTATGGCAATCCATCCAAAGTTGTTCAAATGTTTCAATCTCAGCCTAATGAATTCAGTGTAACTAATGGGTAAAACATTTCTGCACCAACTGTGGTGTCAAAGAACAGCACCTTGTTCTCTGGTTACATTTTAACTTAATGATGGCAAGTTTAATTTGGTCTGAATCAGACTGATCCACATGGTCCAGATACAGACACGTAAGGTATCTTCTCGGGTCCAGACAGGGGACATACCTATCTGTCTGAGTCTAACTGTAGCATGTCATCAGGCCAAGGACATCACTGTTCACTGATGACAAAACCGTCTGCTGCTGCTGGACAGATTCCCTGAATATTTTGTAGTCCATGATGTGAATGGAGGAGAGAAGTTTGTTCTTTTAAGGCTACGTCGGAGAGCTACACATTTTTTATCCCTGAGCTCTTTACAAACACTGAAAACCACCTTAACGTCAGTAGGACAGTTTTAGTATGATCACATTCTTTCAAAACAACACTAGAAACCATCTCCCAAAGATGATTACCTTTACAGCCTGAAATGTGGCTTTGAAGACAGAGACAGATTTCAATGTTGCTCTCTCACTACCCTCTTTTTATTTTACCCCTTGCTCAATTACAGACAATCCTCCATCCAAACTCAACACACATGCATTCCTGACCCCTTTTCAGACAGAACCACCAGTCACATAGGGCACTCTTGAGTGTTTGACCTTGTTCAGACCTGGTTTTAACATCCGTCCTTAGTGATCCAATCACAAATGGTCAGCTCTAAGTACAGGTGTGAAAGCATGCGAGACACTATCTGCTTTTAGACATGTCCTGAACTCCTCCCCTAAATTATCGTGGGGGGTTGTATGTAAGAACGCAAATGTCCGAGTGAGTAACGGCGGACATTCTCTGGAGTTTCTCCTGAAAGCCCCCTAGTAAAAACTCTGGATACTGTTCGAACGAGCCTATGTAAGAATACAGCAAGAGATAATCCAGAAGATTCACTGGAAGCGAGTGGTCCTGTTGTTGACATTTCTATGACGCGATGGACGCAAATCTAAAAAATACAAAAAAAAATACAAAATATTTTAGGATTAAAAACTGGTAGCATACACGTAGAAGACATAGACGAAGATGACATGTCAGGAAACCAAGGAGATTCGAGCAGTACATTGATGCTAATGTTGATGTGCTGTTTGATCGCATTTGATCGAGAATCTCGTACTGCGTTGTTCAAATGTGAAAGGCAAACTCCAAAGAAGTCTGCAACTCATTGTGTGGACATTCTCCTGAATTCATGTCTGATATTGAGTAACGCGTGAAGTGAGATCTGATCTGAAGTGGGAACTGACGAACTGAGAGCTTCCACTTCTGATCAGATCACTTGGGATGGATGTTGATACCAGGTCTGAACGGGGCCTTTAAGACCATCTGAGTATACTGCCCTCCATACTGAGGGGAGGCCTCCCCATGAACCTGAGGTGAGGAAACCTGTTTGTCAGACAAGGAAAAGTTTTGGCTGCGTTCCATGACATGGCTGTATTTTTGCTGAGTGCTAAAAGATCCATCACTGCCAGCTGTCCTGCCAGTGGCTCTGTGGATACCACTGAAGTTCCTAAAGATCCTCTATCAACTCCCCATGGAGAATTAGGTGTTGAAATATATTCTTTTGGCTAGAGTGAGGTTAAGCCCTTGTCATGACACAGAGCGATACGATTTCCTCTGGGCACTGTTAGGATTGCTCACTACTGTGTGATTGTCATGTGAAATAGCAGCAGCTGGCATGTGTTTAAAATGCTCAAAAGGGCTTGTGGTTAGCTCCCCGCTGTTTGTTTCCCAACGTGAGGAGTGTGAAGTATGGCACTACACGTGCAAGGGAGCTTGAGAATACACAGGCTCAGATGGTAAGAGTTGAGAGTTTTGAGTGTAAAATCCATTACGTTTGTTAATCACCTCATTCCTATCTAAATGGTTTTAAAACGGGAGATTTAAAGGAGCTCGTGTTACCATTCCTATAAATCTCTGGACTTCCCGCTGACCTTTCCTTTGCTACAGGTCAGATCTCAAGAGCTGATGGCGTGATGGATTTGTACTCAAGACGATAAAGGTGAGGTATTTACCTCATAAAAAAAGAAATACAGATCTGAACGTAGACAAAAATAATGCATTGATGACAAAAATTCCAACAATGAAAGGTGATATTTGGAGCCCAAAGAGACTTCCTGGCAGGAACAATATTTAAGACAAGATAGGCTTCAATGAGGCTGGTATTGTTCGTAAAAGCATGCGTTCTGTGAGAGCACTTGGTCATCAGTGCCAGCCCTGGCACAGAAAACAGCTCTGCCGTGCAATTTGTCTTGAGCAAGCAGGCATGACGGAGCCCAGACAGCATGTGCAGGAGTTAAATGGGTTGAATCCTCAAGTCCAGGATATGGTTAGGGTTTGTCCACAGCCATGGTGTCTATGACAGAACACAACAGGTTAGGTGTAACCCTGCAAATTTACATGGACAAAAAGGTAATTTGGGAATGCAAGCAAGTTTTTCTTCTCAGTCAATCGATGGCAAAAGGTCTGACATCATGTTGTTGACTGATCCAACTTGTGTATCATTTCACTTGACCCAACTATGCTTGGCACTTTTCTAACCAAGTGACATGCAACAGCTCTGCCTGCCAACAGCAGTCGATGTGGTAGCACACCCCTGTTATAGCTCTCAAGGACCCGACAAGTGTTAGCGCTCATAGTAAATGAGTGGAATCTCTGCCCCCTGGCACCAAGATAGTGCTTCCTGCAGACTGAGAGGAGTCTCAGGTTGGCCTTGTCTGTTTGCAGAACAACATGACCTGTGTCTCCTGAAGCTCTGTGTGAAAGATCAATTACTTAAAAATGAGAAGATAGGAGGAGAAAATTTTGGGCCCCGAGTCTTTTCACTGTTAAATTGCAGGATGATGATGATGAGCCCTCCAGTAACTAGAAGTTTTCTTGCTTGGCTAAATTAGAGTAGTTAACCTAATGTCTTCCTGATAAATTGCTGCATTTCTCATCTGGATGGTTGCCTCACATGTGCCACTGATACTTGCAAGCTTCATTTTGAAGTTTCCTGTTTATGTGCTTGTGGTCAGAATTGAATGGAAATGTTTCCATATGTAATGAGTGATGGTTGAGTAGTTCTATACAGACTTATCCTGTACACCAGTGTTTCCCTGTCCTCTCTGTCAGGTACCCCCATAGCTCCATCAGGTGCCACTTCATCAACAATAACTGATGATCCAGGTGCAGAATCTGAATTCATTTTGAACTGGATGTTATTTTACACCAATACTGATAATACAAAGGTGGATATTGTTTATGCTTTTTAATTCAATGGAACCCCAAAAATTTTTTTAGGTTTGTTTGGTCGACAAAGCGTCTCTACTTCCTCCCACTGAAAATGAAGCTGAAATATGCCAGATACAGGTGCTGCCACCTTCCACTGGTGACATAATTTGGAGTCTGCACAGTAGTGATCGGGGTGTGGAGCCAGACTATTGAGGTCTTGTTGATACACATGCTTAGCCAATCGCGAGCCAGTCTCAGATGTTAATAACGACTGTGCTGCCTGTTTTTATCACATCAAATAACTAATTAAAACCAAACTTACTGGAAAAATAAGCATTTGGAAAAACATCAGTGTGATGGCAACTACCTTAAATAACAGAAAAAACTCTTTGGGGGGGAAATAAATTATATGGCGTGTCCAATTTGCTAACATGGAGGAGGTGGGGAATTTAAAGCAACCATCCACCAGGGGGCAATCAAGAGGTTTTGGCTTCAATTTTGGGGAGCTGTCATGTTGTCCATCTTTATTTTCAATCTATAGCAGTCGGCTACCATTGAGGTGAAGTTCAATCATTCAGTCATTCGACTTTTTAAGCAATCATCCATTTATTCAATGTATTTTAATTAATTAATTAATTAAATTTGTTCACTTGTGAGTTCACTACTACATTTTTAGACATCATGCTTTAAATCACAAAATCCTAGTGTTCAAATGTTTGCTGACTCAGTGTGGATATAAAATCCAATTGTAACTGCCAATTGACAAATAAGTTGAAATATTCTACAATCTTTGCAAGTCCTGCAGTGGTTGGGAATCATTACTTTCCGTTAGCTGAAGCTAATGTCAACAGGGCAGGCTAACTGTAGGATTCAGTGAACAGACACTCACCATCGGTAACTCTATCCTTAACCAGGATCTACAATGTTGGCTCCTACGTACTGTAACAACCTATAGTACACGTGTTCAATGTAAACAATCTTTGCACATTTTGAAATCATGTGTCTCCTTGCTATACTGACGTGATTCACACCCTCAGTGCTGTGAGGAGACAGGATTCATGCTGTTGGCCTCCCTGTGGTGTTTTATCAGTGTATGTTATTTTGACCCAGGCGGCCGGCCTCCTATGATCTACTGCTTATCAAACACCCAGTCTGATCTGTTTCAATTTACCTTTTTCATATGGAGAAAATGTGTGTCCCTCGCATACTTTTTACACAAACACCCTGTGTCACAATAACTTTTACCTCAGATTTACTGTGTCACTTTACTGAGGCATAGCGTGTTCTCAGTACACAGTGTTCCTGTTGATGCCACACTCTGAAACGCTGTAATCCGTTGTGGTGTTGATGTTGGGAGTGGAATTATGGTTAGAATGTGCAGTGATGTTCCTGCACAGACCGTACTTGGCTGTTTTTCGCGGTGGTGGTCTGAGGCTGCCTAGTAGCGGCGCTTTTGGTTCTGGAAGAACGCTGAGCTTCTGGTTTGATGAAATATCCCTGAGATCCAGCATCTGAGGGGTTTGAATTCACTACACATGTCCCCAGTCCACACGGTTTAACGCCCTGATCAAAGGCCCGCTCCCTCAGCCGTGGAGGGATATACCACAGATGCCCTCTCTAGTCCTGCGTTATAGAGCGCCTCAAACTTTTGAAAATAGATAAATAATGCTGGTAAACCGCAGAGATTAGGGGAAGTGACTTAAGTGAAGTCCCACGGCTGTTTGGTGAAGAGAAAGAGACTACAGGCTTTACTGAGCCACAAGCTTGGGAACGGATAAAAAGCTGTTGATGTGTCATTAGAAATTAGCCTGCTGCAAAGAAATGAACTGAAGTGGAAAGGCTGTGTGGTCATGTCGAGGACTCGGGATATTCAGTAGTCTGACCAAACAGCAGGTTCTGTTTTACTAGGTCTTTAAGTGGGGATAAATTCCAATGTTACACTCAGGGCAAAGTCCAGTCAATGTGGTACGTCGAACTAGCAGGAGCATCGGTGTGCAAGAGGTATCAAAGAGAGGAGTTGAGTCTTTCTAACAGTTGTTATCAAGCCGCTTCATGCCAGAAAATGTGAAGAGGTGATTACTCAAAGTGACGTTGGTCGAAAAAATTCGACGAATCTGACTTGAAAGATTTAAATTGTCAAACATAAAGAAGACAAAGAAATGCTAGAAAAGCTATTGCCTTGTTAAAACGCAAGAATCACTTTCTGTCAACAAAGGCTTTTACCCACAACACCACAACCTGCTGTGCCTCTATCAGAGGCGGTAATAAGCACATTACAATTCACCAACAGGCATGCGATCCGATGTGACATGTTATTTTCTCCTCGCTCTTTTTTTCCTGGATTGCGATCAATGTTTTTTTTTGTTTTTTTCAACTCTTCAGGAAATCACATGAACTTAAGAGATAAAGAACACGCACGCCTCGTGACTTGCTCACTATTTAAGACAAGGGCTTTCCACCCATAATTTTTGCATCATACATTAGATGACGAGCTGAAAAACAAACACCTTTTATAGGACTATAAATGTGGCCGCTAACAGTTGGAAACAGAAAGAGACGGAGTCGAGGCTCAGTCTGGCAGCACATGCTCTCCTCTGCAGCTCCCGTCTGGTCTGTGCAGTCTGCACCGCTTCTCTCCTGTGTCTCTCACTCGGTGGGAGACGACAATATACAGAGTACAGCGGGAGCAGGTCGGAGGTCAGGAACTCAGTGGTTCGAGGGCCTTCTCTGCAAAGCTACTTTCGCAATCATGAGGCTGTGTGTGTGTGTGAGTGGCAGTTATGAGTGGGTAGAAACACCAAGAGCATGTGAGTGTGAGGTGTGAGCACTGTACGCATGCGTCGGTTGCTCCTGCCAGAAACCGCTGCGCTGCCGGGCGTCGAAATCAGAGAGAAGTGCAACAACTCCAAAGATTTACTGCCGTGCTACTGCCGTGCTACTGACGTGCTACTGACGCCTGACCACTTCAGGGCTCTGAGCTCATTGCTGCTAACATGTTGTGACACATGTTGACTTGTAAAATCTGCTACAATTGTGTCTTCTGGTTGTTTTTGGGGGCTGAACGCAGGGTTTTAAAAAAAATACAGCACTCCGACTGAAGCTTTTACAGAGTCTCCTTTTATCACATTTGCTTTGGATAAAGACGTCTGGCGAATAACGTCCCGTATGTTAACTCATGTGTGGGGTATTAATGAATGACTGATTTTGTATATGTAGACCATGTTGTGTCAACAAAATTATGCAGAGGGATGATTACACTCTGCCACTAGCAGACAGCTTGACAACTTAAAACACGGACGCATGCAGATCCATGCAGGTTGTCTGCCAGTATTCATCAGAGGCAGCATGTTGTTATTGGGGATTAATACCAACCATAGTGGTGAGTCAAGGAATGAGCCACACTCCTCTGGGCCAAAGCCGCAAAGCATCCCTGACTTACATAACGGCCGTTTTTGTGTTGGCGTCTAAGCTTCCATGTGTCTTTTTGTCTCCCGACGGCCACACAGATGGACAATGAAACCAGGTTCCAATATCCTGATGTGAAAAGCCAAGAGAGGATCTGTCATCTTGATAGAGTGATCCAGGCGAGACCTGATCTGTCTGAGTGTATTTCCTGAAATGAAAATTATGCTCCGAAGGGAATGAGGCCTGGTGTGTGCCAGACTTATGCTGCTGCGAGTCTACGTCTGTTGTCAGGGGATAATTCATGCAACGAGGTAGGGACCGACATTGAAACCAAATAAAAGTGAAGTTGCAGTGATCAAATCCAGACATGCTTAGTTAAAAACAAAAAATCACAATTTATTAAAATGTAAAAGCAATTTTTTGAAGAGAAGACAACAGTTAATTATATACATTCACAGTTGTTGATCATTGGATACGGTATTATGTCTCAGACTGGATAAAACAGATTGGAAAGTGTCTGAAATTAAAAGATTCATGAATAAACATGATTTTGATAATCACTGCATAAGTGTTGAGGCGCAGAAAAATAAAAGAAGGTGCATGTTTTCAGTTCATTTCCTGAGCAGAACACTTCATTTTGAGGATGTCGGTCTTCAGAACCAGGCGGAGAAGCCGTGCTTTTCCTTCACCACCCATATGCTGTCAATCACTTTACCATACTGGAAGACAGAAAAGGTTTTGTTATGACTCAAGGAAAATTCTTTGTGCTTAAAATGTTTCGTGTCTCTTCTGTTTGTGTTGCTTGTACGACTCGTCCTCCATGTGTGCCCACCTGGTCATCGGAGACCTGCTCCACGTAAACATGGGTAGTGTTGACCACTTGCATGCGGGTGTAGCCATAGTCGGTGCTGCGGAATGCGCTCCACTCTTTGGGGTTTGGATTGAAGAGGTCGGTCCTCTCTCTGCACCCCTGCAGAGGATCCAACAGCGTTAAAACTGAGTCTGTTACTGATGAACCTCGTGTCTTCCTCGTCCACAAGGCCTGTGCGACATTTACAACTAAGGCTGTGCCTCGGTGTGAGTCTGGCTGCATTTCAATATGACTAATCCCTCTGCGGCTGCATGACAAAGCATGCCCTGTGCTGCTCGCTACCACATAAGAAAACACTTTACCAGAGAAACAGCTGGAGCTAAACTTCTGTGGTGGACCAGCTGCCACACAGACGGGACTGGGTACTATACATAACATTGTTTTTGTTGATATTGCTGTCCAATTCATGCACCGATCCTGGTGGAGAGGCATTAACAGTGATGCAGTGAAGTGAAAGTACTTACAGCAGAGCCTGTGATGATGTGTACCGGAGCTTTTGGTTTCACATATGGCTGCTCTTTGCTGCCATTGAACACCTAAAGAATAAAAGAAGAGCACGCATCTTTCTCTGAGCCAAAAGACGAGCCATACAGACATGTAAAGTGCTGTGAATAAGTTCATGTAAAAGCTGACCTTGTCTCCATAGACAGGCCACAGCCTCTCATATGTGTGCTCATGAGCCCACAGCTCCAGATCCACTCCTGTGAAAGACATGATCGTCAGCAAACTTCTGTAAAAAACAACTACAACAACAACTGAATCATACACATCCTGCTGCTCCGTTATCTATTGATTCTCAGATCCTCTGCCCGTTTCATTTCAGATTTCTCAGCAAACAACAAATGCTTTGGATCAGATCAAACAAAACTTTCAAAATTTCCACCGCAATTTAAATAATTAAATGCAACAAACAAAAGTCTGAGTAATGTAAGACAAGAAAAACATGTGGGAAACGGCTGGTGGGAGATCAGCCAGACCAAAGGTCTGCTTTTTTAATAAATGATTTTTGGATTGCTCCACTCTCTGCAACTGTTAGGACATTAGTCTGTCTGAGTGTGCAAATTTGTGATCTTAAAGCGCCCATTAGCAGAACACAGCTGGTTGTCGAATAGGGAGCATACCATAGCTGTAAAATAGATCCTCTAGACCGGGGGCTGGCGGTTTGGTGTCGTTCCGTCCCAGTCGGACCTGAGACAGAGCAGAGAGGAATAACAACACTGGCAAGAATTGGCACTGATGTCAGAAACTCTACCTGCCACCTGAAACGCTACCTGGTAGAAGCCCATTGCACCAACGCCAGCTTGACTCCAAACACTGCCAAGCGCTGAGAGGAGTTATTCTAACTGGAAACTATTTGGTCCAAATTACAGCGATTATGACAGCAAACTGTACTCAACGTGCTCATGGGTTGTGATGCGGACTGGCTGGCGTGCAACATGTGCGACACGTCTGCTACCAGAAAATAGTCCTTACAAAAGCGTTTATGTAAGAAAATAAATGCTTCCACAACGAAGCCGTGCTGTTCTTTATATAACACAGGAAACAATAAACAATGAGCCCTTTATAGGCAATTTATATAATGCTTTAAGACAATAATTTAATTCTGTAGCTTGTCCAAATTAAATATAGCCATTTCAGTTAGAGTCCTATTACCAAAATAGTAATAATTATGCTAATAAAATGTCTGCCATCAGGAATTTTTACACTTTAGACCAAGCATGAATATGAGAGGCACCATCCTCAGTCACTCAGTGAGACTGTACGGTTTCTATAGACCTACACCGATCAGCCACAACATTAAAACCACTCATCTGTTTTAATGCTGTGGCTGATCTGTGTAGTTTCCATCTACATAAGAATGATTACTGTGTAGGCCAGGGGAAACATATGAACGAATGGATGGGATTCTGTGGTTTGAACTTACATAGGAGTCAAACTTGGTGCAGTCGTCCTGGTCATCATCAGAACAGTACATGGGTCGGTGTCCCATGGTGATGATCCATGGACGCACTGCTCTGTTTTCGGGTTTGTTGGCCTCCTACATCAGGAGGGAAGAAGTGAGATAGATCACAGGGGTACTATTATTTAAGAAAGAACAACGTATCAGTAGATTTATGATGGAGCCAAACAGAATGAGACAACTGAATTTAAAGCTGGAGAGAGAAAGTGTGGGAAGAAAGCAGAGCTGTCATCAGTGTGTTAATGGTGTGGTTATTAACCTCCAGGTCTTTCTTAAGCCACTCATACTGCTTGAAGAGGAGCTCCGGGCCGAACTCGGGGTAGAAATAAACCTCAGTGGAGAGGGAGATGATGTGCGCTGACCCCAGGTTCCAGCTGCGGACACACATTGTTTGTCATACAGCTGCCACTTCAACCCTCAGCAGACCGTGTCACTGGCAAACAGATGAGTCAATCATTCCCACCTACAGGAGGGTTCACTTTTACCTTGATATGAGAAGAGATGGAGCCTTAAGGCTTGGGTTGGTAATCCTGGAAAAGCTAGCAAGGGGCTACACTTTGAAAATATGCAACCGATACATCCCACCGCCTCTCACCGGCCCTGTTGTCCAAGCTACGCGCCTAAATCGCATGAATGTGCACTGCCTGACAACTGCTAGAAGCCAACTCTTCTGTGACATGTTCGCTAATTTCTACCTGTCATCTCTGTGTCCCTGTGTCCCCCTGGCTGAAGTTGTGCAAGTAGGCAGTTCAGTTAGTGTCCGACCAGTGAGCCAGGATATGATTGGTTGTATTTATTACTGTCCTGGGGGGGCCACAGATATCAGCTTTTTTCTTTCTTCTTTTCTTCCAGTGGACTTTTTTTATCGATGGTGATAGGGACGTGAAGGAATAACTTACAAACCCTTTAACTGAAATGCTGTTTATTTTGTTGTGTACACATGTTGCCTACATGTGTACTGTATGTTTCAGTAGCATTTAAGGGATATCATATTGCCCATCCGCTGCTCTTCTTTGCCTCCTTTTGTTCATAGCCATGAACATGAGCGAATGGCCAACTTGCATCAAGGCCCAGGGACTGAGGAGTGGGCAGCTGGCCTGGTACTATCTTACTGTCTGAGAGAAGTTGATCTGACGTGGGCAATGAGTCACACAGTCGCTTGTATATCTCCTCTGTATCGCTCCCATGTTCCAGAGATAGGAGAGGCAAACTAAACTGAGAGAAGGGAGCGCTGCTATCCTCTGCCTCCACTTTCTCTGGGCTGCACATTAATGCTTGCTGAAACAGAGGAGGAGGAGGGTTGGCACACTTTCCAAAGATGCTTTACACAGGACCTCTATTGGAAGATAAATGATTTCTCCTTCCAAGCTTCGAGTGTGCAGCGACCATCCGCTCTTCATGTGAAATCGTCTTCTAATGACCACAACTGTTTCTGATTCTTTCACCTGCGTAAGCCAATCAAAGCCCATCATTCTCACTCACTTATATCATCTTCTGTCCTCTTACCTGTACCACAGGCTCTCGGTCTGGCCCGGCATACTGAAGCGATTCCTGTAGTTGGAGAAGTTGCTGTGAACAAACCAGATCGTGAGAAACGTAATTAGGTGGGCTGATCATATAATCTAAATTCTTTGAATATACAACAAACAGCAATCAACGCCGCAAACTGCTGCTCTTTTATTTTTGTGGTGCGTCCACCAGAGCTGAAAAAAGCTATGATGCATTCAGAACTCACTCTAGATAATTCCAAGCTTTGCTGTACAATGAGACTGTAGTTCTTTAAATCACTGTGTTTTACGTCCATTTTCAGTTTGCGCTTCAACTTGGCAGAAAACACAGGATGGTATATCATCGGATAAAGATGACCATCATGTGGTGGTGACATCTGCTTCCAGCCATTCTTAGACATTCTGAGAAACCATAGGCTGTGCTATAGCTGGGCCATCAATGGTTGCCCCGCTAAATTAAAGGCTGTAGAAAAACATGTTTTCAAGCTTAGAATCATGGTCACTTTCTGGAGCCAGATCATCAAAATTTGGGCGACGCAGGGGAAGCCAGGGTGGAGCGGCGATGGATGAGCAAGCAGGAGCCACAGTGACTAAGTGTACTACACCTGTCAATCAAGAAAACGTGCCTCTAACTATACCCTTCTTTAAACCGTGACATCTTGTTAAAAGGCTTTCATTTTAGATGTAGCAGCCATTAGAGGAATCCCATCTTAAAGCATTTCCACAGCGGTTTTAGCATCAAGTCACGGTGGTTCCTGCTTGATCCCGATATAGCAGTGTGCTTACAGTGATCAATCTGCCACTACACTTACTGTGTGTATCACTGCCACCACAATCACCGCCACTCATTTCTAGACTTTTTATACTGCACCAGACAACATTAAAACACACTTCAAAAACTCTGGGACAACAAGAGAGCAGCATCATCCACACAAATATTACAATGGGAGCAGCATGCAAACAGGGAAAATCTCTTTCATGGAAACGTCGACAATCTGCCAGTCTATTTTCAAGGTTTTTAATTTCAGCATGAAAGCAGGAGCCAGTCTTCTCAAGGGGCCATTAACTCATCGATTTGAATGATTGTTTTGTTATCTTACGTAAGAGAGAAGAACGACAAGAGAAAAGGGGTCAATATTCATGTTAGCAGCCGAGTCGGTGGGACAGATCGCTCAATTGAGTGGGTTAATGTTGGGTTAGGGGTAAGTAGAGAGCAGCAGGGTTAGAGGTCAAAGGGCAGGAACGGGGACACAAAAGGAGGATCACAGAAATCTTGTGAAAAGTCTGAGTCTAATGAGACCAGAAGATAGCTTTAAAAGACCAGTATGATAACCTGGCAAAGGTCAATTTAGGAGCTGTGACCAGTCAAAGATATAAATCCTCAACATATAGCTAAACCTTCAAAATGTCCATTTTAATTCCTGATTTTAAGGATAAATATTTGAAAATAATGTAAAATCGTTAACAACTATCAATCAACTGGACTTGGTAAATCCTAAGCAAACAAGTTCAAATAGAGCCCCTGGGATGAGCTCCTGTGAAAATCAATTAAGGTGCCGAGTTCTCAGTCGTGATGCTGAACCAGGAACACTCACAAATGGGTTTATACTTCCATCTTGTGGCTGGGAAGGGAACAGGCAACAATTTTGATATGTCTGTGAAGGACCTTTTAAAAAAGTTTATTCTTTTAGTGGAATAATATAATCTCGGGAATCCAAACACAGTGATATCACTGGGCATGCCCTAAGGGAAAGGATGAGCCGGTAGAAATGAAGTCAACCACAGGCTTTAAAGTATTTTGTTTTGCGGCTCATCTGTGGAAAATCTGATTGAGAACAAATATGATAAGCTTATATTAGTGTCATTAATCTGCCCCGTGAAAAAGTCCAGTGTGACATGTGACTCACGTTCTGCAACCCGTTTCCACGTGTGTTTGCTTTTCCACTTAAATCAAATTGAGATAGAAATCCGGCGGATGTCAAATTCAATGCGAAAAACCTGACTCTTAAACTGACCCTACGTGATTTTCCCTCCTCGGCAAATCTTCCCTCTCATCATCTGATGAGCTTAATCCAGGCAGTCGGAGAAATTAGAGGGAGCCAGTTACAGTCGTCAGGGAAGCATATCACTAACTCCCATCACGAGACGTTGTTTCAAACGGTGACGGCAATGTCCCAGTTCCCCCCGGAGACCCTGATGAACCCATACATTGTGCTCAAGGAACAAAGACTGTCTTGATTGGGGCCTTAGCATCTTCTGTGGACGAGCTGTTCTCATCCTGCTGGAATGCTGACTGAAAACTTTTGCGGTCAGCACAGTTTTAAATTGCCTTTTACCCGTTAGGTTTTGAGGTTGGAAAGAGAGAGGAACAGAGAAGTTTAGTGGGAGGGAGCACAACATAGAGTGAAGACGAAATGCACGGGGCCAGCAGCTGGGAATATTTGGATTCGTAACAACACCGCGGAACAAAACACACATTTATGTATAGGAGAGGGGGCTGGATTTCTAGGTTATGTAATGTAGCGAGCCGCTTCTTGATTATCAGTTTCTTATGTCAGGATGCAGCGCCAAGAAAAAGAGACTACTGTTAGCGGCTCCATAATAAAGACCAGGCAGTAGTCACATTGCACATGGCAAGGCCAGGAGCGGACTGACTCTGTACAGCCGTGGTGAGTAAATATTATGGTACAGGATCAGGCACCTTGAAAAACACACAACTAACTCCAGGAGACGTACTTGGAATTTAACACATATGAGCTGCTGATCCTCAGTATAAAAAGCATATGAAGGCTGCTGAGAGGCTTCCAAATACCATGAAACTGAATTTCTGATTTACCTCGGAACTTATTGAAAACATCTGACTATCAACAGACTGATATATGACATTATAGTTATGTAAGAGAAAGGTAGCATACGAGCGTACCATTCATAGACATTACAAATTACAGACACTACAAATACACTCAGATTCACTCAAATAACCGTCATAATAATAAAGCACGATATAGGGTCATAATATCAAACTAATAAGGAGAATACTTAATAGGAATATGTTGTAACAGCTATGTACAATACTATGTACAGTTGGACTAAAGACGACTATGATTTGTTTAGACTTCAACAAATTATTATTTTCAACATTAATTATCTGTCTATTATTGGATAACTCCCCTGCGGTTGTATGCCTTGGCCATCCAAAGAATTTCAGTCTACATACATTTTTTCTCTTATGAGCTCATTGTGACTTTTGGTTCATTATCAAATTAAGACTGAACAAAAATGAACTTATTGTCTCCGATTTGTTTCTACACAGTCAGGTCCCTGCTATGTTCTCTCCTCACTGTCGTGTCTCTTTCTCCCAGACTTATGACACCACATTCAGTGATGATGAGTCTAAATGGAGACACGTCCCACCACCACATCCCGTCTATGGGAATCCACAAACAGATAGTGAGCTGATGATTCCCACTCAGATAAATGTTAGTTTTGGAGAGTATCGCCTTGTTTAGATGTTGGTGGTTCCCGACGCTGCTCCAGGCTTCACAGACCAAAATAGCTCCCATCTGTTTGAATGACCATAGTGTTTCCTATAGCGGAAAAACTGTGGCAGACCATAACGTTTTTGGGGGTTTTGCAACGAAAAGGAAAACATTGGACGACAATAAGCAGACAACAGACAAAACAGTCAGAGAACATGTGGACTCACCGACCACGCGTCCAGTAAAGAGCTCTGTGCTGCACGTGTGAGTCTGAGCTACACTCAAAATATCAGAATGAGTCAAGAGACGTTCTGACGAGTTCCACCTACTATGTAGATTCGTGGTTGCCTGGACAGGTCATGTAGGGCACGTAGGCTGCTATGGACTGGATCTGCCTCATGAACTCATCCCCGATCCTGCCGTTGTCCTGGGAAAATAACACTCAGTCGATATACATGACGCCAAAGATTTTCCTGCTTCACAACAACGTTCTATTTTTCTACATTTACTGAAATTCAGCTCAATTGTTTATGAAATTAAGTCTATTTTCCAAAGTAATGAAAAACCTCAGTGAAACCAAAAGAGATGTTTCTTTGTCCTAGATATCCTCATACTGGCGACACAGCTTTTAAATACAGACTGCGGTTCATGGCTGTTCTGACGGCATTTACGAGCCATTAATGACCTTTCAGACAAAGTTCCCTCTCTCTGTTTTTCTATTTATAATATCAGTGAAAGCGCAGGATGTACTCGCACACACAAGCTGAAAACA
This sequence comes from Hippoglossus hippoglossus, assembly GCF_009819705.1. Lineage (NCBI taxonomy): Eukaryota > Metazoa > Chordata > Actinopteri > Pleuronectiformes > Pleuronectidae > Hippoglossus > Hippoglossus hippoglossus. Next base: position 14,883,321 of record NC_047172.1, read on the forward strand.
CAATTAATTTTTGCAGGAGTCTGCTGATTGCATTTAGCTTTCTCTCCATATTAAAAGAAAGGCATTAATAATGCAGGAACTCATTTCATAAAAAAATAATATCATCATCCGAGACGAGGTTATGTCTGCTAAATATCACAGATGACAGCTGGGAGGTTTTCAAATGAGCAAATATGTGATTTGGGACCAAAGTTCAGGGTGTTTTGAATGGCACATTTTCTTTATCCATGAAATAGTTGGGCGACATTAGCCGAACTCTCATCTTTCACCGCAGGCTTAAGGCTTTTCACATTAGTGCTAATCATAAGCTGTGTGTCTCCACCACAGCTGAGTGCCTTTATATGCACTGATAATAAACAGCGGTGAGTCTTGGGAAGGGGGCGGCGGGGGGAAAGGTAAAGCAGTTATCATGTCTGTCACTGTGGAATTAGTGGGAGAAAAGAGCAGCTTTACGAGTATAAGATATTGATGAAAGAAATTTGCCGTCAGTGATATTAACTGAGCTCAGGTATCATCACAGTTTATGATATTAGGAAAATAGAAGGGGCAAAATACCTCATGCATATCATAGGCAAAGTCCCCTGTAAAAGAAGCAAAGAAAAATATATTAGAATATGTTTGTTTGGAAGTGATTTTTACTCTTTACCAACACTTTATAGTTTAAACACACTGTATATCTTCAGAACTGCCCCAATTAGTTTCAGTTTTTTTTAAATACTCAGACTTAAAGGAACATTTTGAGAAATATGCAATTTTTTTTTCATAGAGTAAAATGAGAAGCACTTTTATGGTTAACATGGAGCTAGGGCCAGCAGACGGTTAGATTAGCAAAGCATTAAGACTGGAAACAGCTAGTCTGGATCTGCCTATGCTGTTAGAACTAATTAATTACTGAGCATAAGAGGTGCTAGTAGGCAGATTTTTTTCCTAACAGTTTCCAAGCTACTAAGCTAAGCAAATTATCTGCTGGCTCCTAGCATCAGATTTTGTACACAGACATGACTGTGGCATCCATCTTCTCATCTAATACTCAGCAAGAAAGGGATTAAGTTTTTTCCCCCTAAAAGGTCAAAATAATCCTTCGCCTTAGATTTAGACTCTTAATAACATAATAAAGAAATCAAGTGACATGTGCGTCATCCAACACATATTTTTCTGAAGCAAAAATTGCAGAATTAGGGATTACGTCATGATGATTACAATACAACCTTCAATAGATATTTCTGTTGGATATCAGCTAGTTTACTTGATTTGACTTTTGTTCATACAATCTGGTGACTAGCGCAGCACACACACGTACACGCTGGAGATTTCGATGTAGAACGGAGCTCGTTCACTTTGAATGCGGTGACATCATGTGTTGCTGAACTGCATTGTGGTTCTGCTCAACTCTATGAAATAACAAATAGGAGTCCTGTCTGACATCAGCAGTCAATATGAGCCTGTAGGGAGGAGGCAGAGGCAGCTGGCGAACCTGGTTGTTGAATTTATTTCCTGTGTATTTCCCTTTAGCATCACAAATAACAGCTAGCATGGTATGTTCACATAAAAAACAGCTATGATGAGTAGGAAAGTGTAAATGGGTTTTGTGTTCATGAAGATTGTGCCAGCAAGAATTTTTAACGCAACGCATATGTGTGAGTCCTGCGTAATGTCTTGGGCTGATAATGACTCTCTAACAGCTTTAACAGTGTAAAATGCCGCAGTACATTTATCACTGTGGAGCTTACCTATGTGCAGAATGGCGTCGTACATGCCGAGCTGAGTCTCCTTCTGTAGTCGAGCCAGAGACTGAGGGTTCTCGTTGCCAAGGTCACCGTACAGAGCGAACCTGGGACTGAAATGGCTGCTGTCGTTGAGAGCAGTGAAGGAGAATATGTCACTCCAGCCCTCATCACTGCCACAGTGGTACACTAAAACAACACAAAGAGGTTTAAATCTTCACATGTTATTGAGACAGTTTGGCCAACCCAAAGAGAGAGTCATTAGTATTAAATCACTACCCACCATAAGTAGCAGCAGGCTTGAGGTCAGTGAGCGTGACTCTGTGGATGTACATCTTTCTCTTCTCTTCTCCTGAGTCCACAAACAGGGTAGTGTAACCTTTGACGCTGATCTCAAAGAGCCGACCCCCCAGAAGGCCGTACTCCACCATGCTCTCTGTTTTATTGAAGGTGGTCCAGGTCACTAACATGGAGCCTGGCACTCCTGTGAAGAAAAGTTTCCAGTTTTTAAAAATGCGATGTAGATTGATCTGACAGAGACACTGGATTCACTTAGTGCTGCATTTTAGAAAGCCAACAGATGCTTATGAAAAGGCTGACTTTGTACAAGAGTGGCACTTCTGATCTTGCCGCTGGCAAGATACACCCATCACACAGCTGAGTTAAGCTGACAACTGGCCAGGTACTCAATTCATCAAGACATCAATTCATTAAATGACTACCACATGTTTCACCTTCATAAGGACGGGACAAAAAGCATTTCTGTGGCATTGACTCTATAAATCATGTAATCCAAGCTGTGTGGCAGTTATAAGACGTGTTTAACCTACAATAAAATGATTTACAGAGATGATTTACAGAGTTTAAAGGGGGAATATTTTGTACATTTGTATATTTTTATTCTGGAGAGGTGTTGCATGGTTCAGGTTCACAAAACTCATCATTTATTTCAAACTGCCTGTTATGCAACCCCTTAGCAGAGTCTCTGACTGAAACAAACAGTACTAGCACAGCCGACTTTCTTGTGCTTCTGAGTACCGCCTAATTCTCTCGGAGTGGGGGTCCTTAAAGCAAACTGTAAACCTAGTAACTTCTGCAGTAGCTACGAGTAAGTAAATTAGTGTAACTGTTTGGAAATAGAAACGTCTCATATCTTTCTATAAGCCTGAGTAGACTGTTTTGTGAGAAGAGCTGTAGAGAGGATGAATGAATGAAAAATAGTAGGAACAAAATTGAGCAGGAAATGTGCTTTGGGCAGATTGTGTCTGTTTAGTAGAAAGATCGTGAAGTTTGGGGTGACAACAAGAGGAGACATGGCAGATTTAGTCTCAAAGAAATTTGACGGAGCTGACAGCAAAACATTTCAGAATTGAAGCCGACAAAGTTGAATGGTTGTGTCAGTAAGCTGTCCCTCTGATCATAGTGTTACTTCACTCCCTAGTGGTAAAATATGGTACTCCACTCTGCTCTGGTGTTTGACTTGATACATTTAAATGGTTTTTACACCAGCTCATTACCACGGGAACCAAGAGCAGTTAGTGTTCAGAGCAGCCTCATTATTTGAAAACTTTGGGCAGATTCAATACTGACAGCCGACACTGTAACATTAAATATATGTGACAGAAAGAAGTTCCCTTTTTTATGCACCAGGAAAGCAGAACATGCTGCGTTTCTTACTGGGAACAAACCTAAAAGTATCATCAAAGACGTCAGCCATTAATTCTCATGCTGTATTAAACCCTGTCTTTTTAATAAAAAGATAACTGTAAGTGATTTGGAATTTGTATATTCTTTAGTGAACTTGTGTGGCACAGCTCCAGTGCAGCAAAGTTCAACCTTCTAAAAATACCAGAGCTCTGAGTTTTCGTAATATTGAGGGATATGTACAAAACATCTGCAAATCTGTGATCCATATGAACCGGTTACTGGCTTGTATTCATACAGAGTAAAATAGCATTCCTAAGTGAAAACGCATGAAGCTGGCAGAAACAGCAAAGACACTTACCTGGATAGGAGAGATGCACCTGCTCTGGCTGAGTCCAAATGGGGACAACACCAAGCACCAACAGGGGTGCAAGGCTTAACAAGGCGCAGGCAGCGTGGAGAGGCTCCATTTTATCACTGCGCTTCAGAAAGACACGGCTGGTTAGAGCAGCAACACACTCACTGAAAATGAAACTGTTTGGCCACATCAATCACATGATCTTCAAAAAAGCGATCGTTCCAAAAAAATCACATGACACCTAGAGCACTGATATAAACAGAAAGTAAACAACAACTTACCTGACTTAGTGAGAGTTTACACAGTGCTCCCTGGCAGCGTCACACACACACACACGCGCACACGTCGTGTTGTGGTTTTTGAAGAGAGGTCACCATCAGTCAACCTGCAGCCAACCTAGACGATGAAACTGCAGAAACCCCCCAAAACAGCAGCGTCAGCGGAAACAGCACGGAAATAGATGATGTGACAATGAAAGCAGCTGATGTTGTTGTTCAGTGTGCGTTCGAGGGAGGAGGTGGGCTGTGAAAGTGAGTTCAAGTACAACAGGGATTGCAGGCCATGAATCAATAAAGGTCCCAAGGCAAACAGCCGATACGCCTCATTGATCAGGACAAAAAAAATAAAAAAAGGACAATGTCAGGGGCAGGAAAGCAAAAGCATCTGCTGCATTTTAACCTGAGACACCAGACACATCAGCTGACTGCTCCAACACTTCTCTACTGAGGAAACCTGCACCATTAGCAGCCCAGTCACTAGAGGGGGCACATGGCACGAGCTGCAGAATGAATAGGAGGCTTTATTCTCCAATAAAGGGCGGTATTATGAGTCAGTGTCAGTTGGAAGAGTGTGTTAGCTGAGCCAGTCTATCTATCCATCTATTTGTCTATCTATCCATCTATTTGTCTGTCTGCCTACCTATCTATACATCTATACATCTATACATCTATCCAACTAAAAGAAAAACAAGGTGAGTACAACATATTTCACGTTAAGAGCTGTGACGTGTGCACACACTGTCATTACCTGTCTCTAAGACCAGCGGTTGTGGCACCAGCTGTTTTCTAAGGTTAGCGGTTGGCCGCGGTAACAGTAGCTACGTTGACTCTGATGTTACGGAAAATATGACGCTTTTGAATGTGTCTCTAAACGACACTTACACTTTAAAGACATGGATACATATTCCCCGTGAGCACAAAGCCTCCCTGAGCCGAACAGGTTAACTTCATGTTCCATTAATAATTTAAAAACACTCACAATAAAATCTCAGCTTTGTCTCCGAGAGCACTTCCTGACTACGTCATCGTGTCGAAGAACAACAGTGCCGCCGGCGGTTGTGGGAAATGGAGTTTTTTCTTCAGCTTGGAGAACCTGCGAGACTGGATGTTGAAAAAGTTATTCTTTCTTTTAAAACCCCGCGATACAACGTGTGAGTGTGTTTGAATAGAGATACTATTAACTGTGTGTGTGTGTGTGATGTGTGTGTGATGTGTGTGTGATGTGTGTGCTATGTGTGTGTTATGTGTGTGTTATGTGTGTGTGTGTTGTTGTGTTTTACCTGAAAATCCCAACAGAAGCTCTAGAGTTGCATTTTCTCCTTTGTAGTTTGATCCAGTTTTATCTTGGTTGGGGGGGGGGGGGGAATACTTGTCTTAAGCATTGTTATTAATTATTTACTCAGCTTTGTTTTAGGTACCTCAGAACTTTGGGATTGTTGTGTTCAGACATAAAGTACAAAGATTTTGATTCAGTCTTTTATTTTTTATTTTTCTTAATTAAATGCAAGATGTTTACATCGTTATGTCTTTTGTTTGAACTTTTATTGGAACTGTTTTGGACAGAGCACACGTCTTGCCTCGTTTCTTCATAATACTAAAGTTTTTTTCTAGGTAACTAACTTAAAAGTGCTTCTCTCTTTAGATATAATGGACTCTAACAGTGAGGACGGAGACTATCAAAGTCATGAACATGCCTCCCATCATGATGCAGCTCAGTACAGAGTGACCTACCCTCATTGGAGAACCATCACAGATGTGAGCTGCGTTACTCATTACATAACAGAAATGTATTTTTGTATGATAGACTGTTTACTATAGTATATCACCACCAATTTTTCTATACAGGTGGATTATGATAAGAATGAGGAATTCAACAAAAAGAGGTAAATTGGTGCTTGCCTTGTGCTCACTACAGCATATGCATTATGTGTTTTCATTTTGCCCAGACTGTTTGAACATTTGACCTCACACAGGTATTCAGCGAGTCGCTCTGGTAACAACGCAGGCAGAGTGAAGCGGGTGGTGTCGTGCAAGAGGAAGACCCATCACCTGACGGTGGCTCGGAGGAAGCAGCTCGGGCCTGGGAGGACATTCGATGCTGCAAACAAAGAGAATGAGATGAGCTCTCTACAGGACGTGCAACAGGAAATATTTGACATGGACCCGCTGGAGTTCCCACTGAATGTCAATCATAACCACAGGACTGGTAGAACTGGTTATGAGCAGGCAGACTGCTATGCGCTTTCTGAGGTTGGCCACTCGGCTCAGTATATTTCTGTCCTTAGTGTTGGAGGTTCGCTAACATGCAGTATACATCTGAACCCAATCCTATTTTTCAGCTTTCAAAGGATCACAGTGCGATGACTGACGTGCTCTTTGGAAGAAATCTGAGACTGAAAGTAGCTTTCACATTGTGGCAGAGAAATGTTGGAGAGCTATTGACATACTTCCTGAGGTACGTGGTGTGTGTTTGGCTTTAAACATGTGACACGCGATATGTTCAACTTTCAAAAGTGTTGCATTACTGTTTTTGTACAGAATCCAAGACACTGGAGTGTTTGTCGATTTTCTCCCACTGATAAGCAGAAGGTAAGCATTGTATTTGGCAAGAACCTGAGAAATACCGCTTGCAGCTTTTATTTAAATCCAAATCTCCCCGCAGCATTGACGAGGACTCTCTGAGGATTACCATTGGCTGTTGTGTTGACCTATTTCCTTTAGTTAAGGAAGTCCTCACCAAGCCGTATGAAGAGTGAGTATCCCTGCTGAAGTAAACTCTTATTTCACAGAACTATTGCAAAAATAAAGCACAGAAGGACATACAGGACAGTAATTACATAAATGCAAATAAATGATTGTTTGTCTTTTATGCTTGCAGGTATCTTATAGTTGGTTTGAACTGGATACATTCAGTTTTGAAAAAATGGTGGCAGCAACTAAGAGCAAGCGGCTACAGTGGATCATCTGAAGCTGTGTTAGAGAAGTAAGAGTTTTATGAGATGTGAAAACATGCTGCATTTACCCATACAACATTGTCTTGTCAAAGAACAAACAATATTAAGATGCAGTAAAATAACATACAGTATATAAAACATTGACTGCAAATAAAGATGGACGACGTGATGGCTCCCCAAAAGTGAAGCCAAATTGTCTGGATCACCCCCTGCTGGCGGGCTACAGTATGGGTCACAAATCCCACTTCCTCAATGTTAATGGACGGGAGATGGACCACGTCAAATAAATTTATTTCAAAGATGGTTTATTTGAGGTAGTTCTGAACATGCTGATGGGAGTGAGTTATTAGGTGATATAAAAATGAGGTGAAACATCATGATTGACAGCTGAGAGTGATGCCTGATTGGTAGAGGACTACTGCAGCTACATCCCCAGATTGCTACTGCGAGGAAAGGAGTATTTTACTTTCATTTCTGGATAGTGTGAGGAGACGCCTCGTCCATCTTTATATACAGTCTAAGATATAAGCCCAGAGTCAGAATTAGTCACAATGTGTGGTAAAAAACATTTTAAACAGTTTTTATTTATTTTTTATTTTTTGTTATAGGAATTTTCAGGTCTTTAATCAGCGGTTGGTGGAGTTATGGCTTGAGGAACCTTCATTGAAATTTGTTCCAGGAGCTGCAGGAAAAAAGGCAAAGGTCAGTGCTGTATGAATACATGATGAATTTCATCATCATTGTTGACTGTGAGTGTCCTTAAACTGTACAAACTGTACAAACATGTGTGTCTTACATACTTACGTAATCTTTCCCCCCCAGGTCATTGATTCTTACCTGTCTCAACTTACCTGACAGCAATAAAGAGCCATATAACAGAGGTTTCTCTGGTAACAGTGACCTGAAATATTCAAAAAGATAAGAGTTGCCCCTGGATTGTGCCCTTGGATTGTACTGTACCGTGTCTGTAGAGGTTGGTGTATTTATTAGTTTACAAAGGAACTTGAACAGTTTAAATACTGAGGCTGTGCAATATACATTTTTTTGTGTGAAACGATCATATTCTGAAGTTCTGTCACAGAAATGTGGTTGTTCGATGACTAAGAATCAAAATTTGTGTCATTGATATGTTGTTTGAGTTTACCTAATTTGATTTCCCTGATGATACAATTTGTGGATGTTATTATGATTTTGTTTGTTGGAAGAAAATGTACAAATATGTTTCTGTTAATAAATAAAAACAATGCACAACCTTTCTGCAACAGGAGACATTGTACTTTAACTCACTGTTCTTTACCTCAAGTTTTAACACAGCATCAGACTTCAGTTAATCCCTTCAGTTCAGTCTCACCTGGACTTCAGCCTCACTGAAGTGATTTAAATGAGGCAGAGATATGGGTTTGTTTTCTACACAGCTTTATCTCACTTGACACAGATAAGTGGAGAATTGGTGTCTGTCATTGTGATGTGAACCCGAGGCTGAAGTCCAGCTGTGGCTGGGCAGGAGGAGGCTGTGTGTGAAGAGACCTGCCATTCACTGAACTCTGAATCTGAACTCAGCGGTCGCCGGCCTTGTTTGCATTCTGGTGCTTTGTCATTCCGTCAGAGGAGGCTAATACTGTGTGTGAAGATTCAGTGACAACATATTTCTGTCACCTCACACAAGGCGCTTTACTGAAGGTAAGCATATAGACTTTAAACTGTCAGAGGCCGTAAATGTATATTTTCTTGAGCACAGTTTTGTTGTGTTTTCACTGAATTCAATTAGAAGCCCTGTATCAATAACTAACATCTCGTGGTTTGATGGAGGAAAGTGCAGGATGAGGTGTTGGAGATATTGGGTGCCAGCTGCCGTGGCCCTGATGTTTCTGCTTTGTGTCGCTGGAACTGACACGGAGCATCTCAAAGCTGAGAACCTGCATCTGCTTCCCCCGGAGGAGCAGAACATGGTGCGGAACCGTGAAATGAGAGGTACATTTGTTCGTGTAGCCTGTCGCTTTCAGTTTGACTTGTCTTCTCTGCTGTCTATCTAGTTGTTTTTGTTATGAAATGAAATGCAATGAATTTGAAGGTGAATTTTCCAAACTCTAGCTGATAATAGAGTATTTATTTGCTATGAAACTCCCATGTTAGGCTTTTGAAATGCTGCAATAACTTTATTTCCGATTATCTGTGTATTCTCCTGTGGGCGTGGGTCAAATTCCACTGTAGATACAAATCACTCAGTGACTCACTGTGTCCCGGGAGGTGATTTGTGTACCTCAGGGAGATAGACAGTTGTAGTAGTTTAGCAATTGATCAAGGACTTGCCCGGAAGCCATTGAGAAGCAGTGTTGTCGTTACATTCAATATAACGTCTATATCCTCCCTGTGCTTATCCGTTTACCACAGTGTAGCTTTTGACGTTGTGATTTTAAAGGAATAAGCTGAGATTTTAGGGAAATGTAAATCTGAATAATTCTTGAATGAGTAAATGGGCAACTGGTGGAAAAGCTAAATGTGTCCTCCAAGTCTAGCGCCACCTAGCTTTTTAGGGACGGTCAACATCACTGACATCATGGGTATCTAATATGAGTAAACCTTTTACACACTTTCTAAAACTTTCTAACTCACCCCGGCATCTTTTCAAAAATGTTCACGGATTGTTGCGGCTGAGGAATATGTGTGTAATCACCCTGTGCTAATTCACAGTCATGACTGTTGTGTGTATTTGCCCATCAGCGCTGCCCAGAGACTGTCATGAAATGCTGATGATCTCTTCAGGCCAGGCCACAGATGGTGTTTACCTGATCCAACCAGGCGACTCCCCCATTGTGGCCTACTGTGCCATGCAGGAGGGAGGGTGGACTGTCGTGCAGCACATCACCGTCAACAGCAGCGTGAATTTTGACCGTACCTGGGCCGAGTACAAGCACGGCTTCGGGGGGCTGTCTGGGGATCACTGGCTTGGGAATGAACACCTTCATCAGCTCACGCGCGGCCCTGGACGTTATAAACTAGGAGTAAAACTAGTAGGCCCGGACGCCGTCACCAAGCTGGGGGAGTACGACCCCTTACTAGTTGAGGACGAAGCGTCGGCGTACAGGTTGAGGCTGGGGTTGTTCCAGGGCACGTCTGTAGACGCTTTGACCCTGGACACAGAGAACTACCTGCACGACAACCAGAAATTCACCACGAAAGACAGAGACAATGACAACTACTTCCAAAACTGTGCCAAGCTGGAGTTTCAGGGGGTTCCCGGTGGAGGCTGGTGGTACGATGCCTGCGCCGGAGCCAATCTAAACCGCAGGAATGTTATCTACTGGCAAAAGGACTGCAACAAGGAGCGATTGTGCAAATATGCATGGATGATGGTGAGACCCTCAGACACGGTAAAAGTGATTCACAGCAAAGACTGCATCAGGGACGAGCTATAAGCTGTCTGATTAAGAGCTAAGTGATAAATATTAAGGACTAAGTGTTCAGCTTTATGTTTTTTCAAGGTTTTCTTTCTGCGATGGGTAACATCAATCATTTTCTCTCATGCTGGACGTTGAATTCACCACATTTTATTCAGAAATCCATGGACATAATCACAAAATACTGAAAAAAACAAAAAGAATCACAAGCTTGGAACACAGTATAAAAATGCATCACTGTTTCAACTCTAGCTATGTTTCCAGCAAGTCAGTACATGAAGCAAAGCATGTCTTTCATTCCCCAAATTGCAAGTGCAGATTTCTGTTTCATCACAACGAAAAAAGGGTTTCATGACATTTAGCTTATCAAACATCTTTTGCATCGTCTTCCTCTCACTGTCTACAGAAAGGAACATTTCACAAACAAAGAGCATTTTTTGCCACAGTACATTACAAGTTTGCCAGAAATACAATAAAGATATGAAGACAACTTGATTTAGTTACAGTAATTCAGAAAAAAACAAATACTGTATTTCAATACTCAAAGGAAAATACAAAAACAAATCCTGAGGATGAAGAGTAATAAACAGATTATATTTAACTATGTGTGCTCTCAAACCCTCCAGACCGTTCTCTATGTAAACATGTGATATTGTTTAGCATGTTTGTCATGTTGTTTGAGTAAAAATGGTCTTTTATTTTGAAGGGTTGGTGTTATTTTTCATTTATGAAATAATTACGCTGAAATCTTTGCAGAACATCTTACAAATGATGACGGCACGTGTGAAAAGGCTTCAGTTATCATCAAGTTAAAATCTTAACTTTGCAAGCGGATTCCGACATCAATACGACACATGTTAGCCCTTTAAAATAAAGTAGCAACTCTGAAATGTTCATCCTCAATACAAGCACATTAGCTACAATATTAAAACAGATCTGCGGTTTTTTTTTTCATGTTACGTTCATCTCGGAGGGGAAATTGGTAATTTTAACAGTTTTAAACCATTGTAAAGCATCAGTTATTAGGTTAGACCAATTTTATTAGGGTCTCATGTATCCAACAGTGCATCTGGAATACAAATACAGTATAATATGAAATAATCTGTGTGTAAATCGTTGGCATTTTGTGTATATGCGCCAATTTAAGGGGGGAATACTGATGTTTTCAATATATTTGAATCTGATTAAATTATTATTAATAGTTTTAGTGTATTCGGACAATTTTGGGGTCTTTCATTTTCATAGTTTGAGCAGTAATTAACTTGTACTATTGAGTTTAGGGCAACTCTACAAATTTGACCAGCGTCTTAGTTTAATATTTATATTTTTCTATGTAGAATTCAAGTTTATATAGCCAAGATTATCAGTAGAAACACTAGATCTACAGCCTTCGTCACATGCCATTTAAAAATACAAACAAACAATAGTTCATGTCAGTTTGGAGTTGACCACAGGGTTCTGTCCGTACCAGTAAAGTTTCTCCTCGATCCTTTTCTTCTTCCACTGGCAGAGTAAGAGCATGCGAAAGGTTTTCTGAAAATTCTTGTTACACAGGGCGTAGCACATGGGGTTGACGGTGCTGTTAACGTAGCACAGCCAGTAGCCAAGATGCCAGAGGGAGAGGGGGATACAGTCTGAGCAGAAGGTGGAAATCAGCACCATGATGTTATACGGCGTCCATGTCAGAATGAATGCCAGCAAGATGGCGCTGAGAGTCTGCGCTGCCTTCCTCTCCTTGATCAACACCATCCTCTTCCTCTTGGTGATCTGGTTCTTCAGAGTGGCGTCGATGGGCTTGGTCGTCGAGGACGTCGATGGGATGCTCATGGACTCGGCTGAGGAAAATGTTGACGATGCCATCTTGGTGTCTCCGTTCTTGACCTGGTGCTCCGCTTGAGCTTCTTTGGCCATAGGTTTGAACTTGTATGACACGCACTTGCCGCTCTTCTGAGAGTTGCTTTTCGGTGGTGTCTGGAAGTAGCTGTCCTCGTCGTAGCTGCTGAGCTGCTCACTCTCGCTGCCCACCACACTCTTGCTGGTCTCACAAGCCTGGTTCCTGAACGAGGCCTGGAAGCCTCCCGGAGACACAGGCCTGTCCTCGTCCTCTGAGGACGCGTAGCTGTTAAAGGTGGTTAGTTGACCTGCTTTGGACCACTCGTCATTGGTGGTGGCTGCTGATTTGGCAGCGTTGCTCCTGCTGGAAGACGACCAGGATGCTTGGTTCCTGTCTTGCGAAGCCGATCTTAGTTTATAACTGAAGCAGGATTTGATAATGGTCTTTGGAGGCTGAGCGACCCCAGAGTCTGTGGCATAGTTAATCCCCTGAAGCTCAGCCAGATCTTTGGTCCTCTTTTCTGTCTCCTTGTAGATTCGACAGTAGAGGATTGTCATGACTGACACGGGGATATAAAAGGCTGCGATCGCCGTCCCGAAGGTTATCACAGGCTCAGAGAAAAACTGGATCTGGCATTGCCTCTCAGGGACGGTCCGTTTCCCTATAAAGTACTGCCAGCATAGTATCGGTGGAGCCCACAGAATGAGCGACACCAGCCAGGCTAAACCGATCATAATCCCAGCTCGCCTGGGCGTCCGTTTGGCCCTGTAGGTCAGAGGCCTGGTGATGGAGAAATATCTGTCAAAACTGATCACCAACAAGTTCATGACCGATGCATTGCTGGCTACATAGTCCAAAGCCAACCACAGATCACAGGCGAGGTTTCCTAAGGCCCAGTAGCCCATCAGTATATAAGAGGTATACAGGTTCATGGAGAAAACACCTATGATGAGGTCTGCAGCTGCCAGACTCAGCAGGTAGTAATTGTTCACAGTCTTTAGCTGGCTGTTGACTTTAAAGGAGATCATGACCAGAACATTCCCCACAATGGTAATGAGGCTGACTATGGCCGATACAGTTGCAATGGTTATCACCTCCCACAGACTGTGTGACACCAGGTGGATATCAGTCGTACTGCTGTTCGCAGTGGAATTCAGTAAATTTTCTCCTTCCATGGTCTTGAGTTTTATTGGCGTCCGACCCTGACAAGTTTTTCTTGATTTCTCATCGTCATGAAGATCTTCTGGAAAGAAAAGAAAGAAAAGGTCACAATAAAAAAAAAAAAGTCTTTGTCATTGCCACTAGATGGCCTCCTTTCAGCATGTTGAGTATCGTCACATTTGTCTTCACATTAAATGAGGTGAAAATAAAAGCTTAACATGTTTTGTGAACTGTATCTAATGAAAGAATCATTAATATACTGTCTTCATGCAGTTCACAGACAGCATGAAGACAGACGTAGATCATGTGAGTTTTCCCACATGGAGACTGACTCAAACATCTGTGGCACATTTTAAAAATCCAGGTCAACACATAATTTTGTTCCTTCCACTAAATCTGTGCTGATTTATTAATAGAGCTGAAACTCTGTTCATTAAGAGAGAAATTTATCGGTGACGTCCTGAATAACAAAATACGACAACTAGTTCTAGTTTGAGGGAAATCTACCCAACAAAGGATAATGGGGATTGTTAATGGCCTTAAAAGTCTGTTTGCATTGCTGCTGTGAGAGTTCACATGTCTGAAATCAGATCCTAGACTAAATCAATCATCCAATCAAAAATATCATAATAAATATAATTTTAATAAAGTATCTGCTTTGTTTGCAGAAAGTGTCACTTCAATTTTTTTTTAAATCTATTTTCTGTACAACACACATTGAGGGATTTAGTAAAAATGATTGCAAGAAACAAAACAAGTCCATTCACACTCACAACCTATAAACAATTTCCAGTTCATCTGCAAGTTTTCAGGACAATAGAAGACAAATTTATTGTTTGAAGAATAAATTAATAATAATAATGGTAATATAATAACATTTTATTTTTATAGCGCTTATCTAAAAAAGGTTACAAATTGCTTTACAAAATACACTGGAATAAATAAAAAAACAGAACAAGACAAAACAAATATAAGAAAGACAATATAAAAGTGGTTTAAGCACAGGTTCAAAAATTAAGTAAGTATCCAAGACCATTTTCTTAAATACGTCTAAACCCGTATGGTTACAGTCAATTTCCAAACCCAAAAATACAAGGTTACTTATGTGAGCTATTCTATCTCTTGATCACAGATATATATATATATACTTGACATCTATTGCACTTCTGTCCGTCCTGGGAGAGGGATCCGTCACATGTGGCTCTCTCTGAGGTTTCTACTTTCTTTTCACCCTGTTAAAAGGGTTTTTTAGTAGTTTTTCCTTACTCTTGTTCAGGGTTAAGGGCAGAGGATGTCACACCCTGTTAAAGCCCTATGAGACAAATTGGGATTTGGGAATATGGGCTATACAAATCAAATTTGATTGATTGATTGATATAAAGTATAAATAATAAAGACTATCAAATAATACTGAGAAACTGCTATGATTTCTTTCTACCAGCCAAATGTGTCAACATAATTTCCAAAACACTACGAGAAATTACAGCTAGAAGGCACCGAGACTAGAAAATCAATCTGATGCACTCTCGTTCACTCAGTCATGAAATGTGTTAAAAGTTTATGACAAACAAAATCTGTGCCGCAGCTCTGAAGTTGCTGAAACATCAAAATCTCTGCCTGCGTTTCAAACTCACCGCCGGCTAATTTATCAGCCAAGCATCAAATTTGCTATTTCAGTGTGTAACTCATTTCTGAGAGGGATTGCACTGTAGTAAACAAGAAAACATCCGCTGTGTGTAGAGTTTCAGAAATACCTTAGTCCTGCAATATACTGTTCTCCCTTATGGAATCAATCACAGAGACCATTACTGGCCAGCAGAGAATTGTCTGTGCAGTAATTTCTCTCTTGAATACATTTCTTTACATTTCCACAGCCAACTACAAAATAACACACATTAGTATAAAATCAGACATGTTTTCAGATTTATGAATTTGCTAAATTATTATTTCTTGATTTATCGAGCCAGAGCTAAGAGCTAGACAAAGATGCGTAGAAGTGTTTGGCCTTGGAGGAGGCGTAGCTCTACTGAGTGTAATTCTCTTTCTACTATAGGCCACGAGTACAGCACCTGGGTCAAGTCTATTTATTAAAGCTACTGGTTTTACTCAGTCTCATTATAGCACTAAGACAGTTGCACCAATAGTTATACCACTTGGAAACACTAGGGGGAGTTGAAAAGTTGTCCATAACTGACCTAGTACTGCATGATGGAAAAATGTATCACTGCTGTTGTTGTAATAACAAAGCCACATCCATTCTCTAGTATCCTCTTACACCAGTAGAGGGCAGTAAACACCCTCCAGGTACAAAAGCTCACAGCTCAGATGGTCCCTCCACTCTGCGGCTTAGAGCAGTGGTGTGCATGCACATTTCATCCCTGGGTGCTGGACACAACAATTAATAGTGGATGAGGGGCTATTCATGCCAACTTGGACCTGTGTTTTCAAAATAAGACCACAGGAAAATTCTACGGCGTGTTGCCTTCTCCTTTCATGACCTACAAATGCATGACTGTGTCATTTGGTCTTGTGCTTGCCTCGCAGGTTTTTCAGTAGATATGTATTGAAGCAGCATTAAATCCCCTCAGTTTGAAGACACTTACGTATGCCAATGGTTACGCCCGGGGAAAACACAGACTTGTACCCATCCAGTTACATGAGCATGAAGCTTTGGTGTGTCATAATTTTCCACACTGTCAGTTGGGTTAATAAATTCTCACCCGCTCGTTCCAGCTTTCCAGAGAGGACACTCCTCTCCCTCAGGAAATACCCCTGCCAACTGGGCACCGTGACATTCATATTTTCAGCTGTGCCACTTGCTCTGCCTAAAATGAGGAAGTTTCAGCACCACGACGAGCATCTGTATCCAGTGCATGACCTTCCAAGCTGTAAAATTCAGATTCTCCACAATCGTTACTACCTATTGGAAATGACTCCCACACCCAGAGAGCATAAATGTACGATTAGAGAGGCCCAGATGCTGTGTGGCTCTCAGTGTGAAGCGACGGTGAACTCGAGGGTACATCACCTCTGCAGAGAAAATCCTCAATGTGCATAAATTGAATTGAACCTCCAGGCCATCAGCCAAAGCAGGCAAAGGGTGTAGATACTCTGGCACGTATTCGGGAAAACAGATTGCTTAAACTTTCACAACTTTAGCCAGTATGATCCGTCAAAACACGGCCACAGAGAAGCAAGGAAAGGAGTGAATTCATGTATTAGCACCACACTTGAATGACCAGTCCAGACCACTCGCATTGTCCATACACCAGGACTCGAGTTTCTTACAACTTAATCAGATCACCACTATCAACTTTGGAGAACTGAACCCGAGAAAGTTGGCTAAATCTTCTCTCTGAGGTTGAGATACCAAACAGAGAACTTACTAAATGTACCTCCGGCTCTCTAATAGGGTGATCAATCAATCAAGCAATCAAGCAATCAATCAAGCAATCAATCAATCAATCAATCAATCAAGCAGTCAAGCAACCAAGCATTCAAGCAATCAAGCAATCAAGCAATCAATCAATAAATCAATCACATTTTAAATCAAAGTTGGTCACCTCTCACACAGCTTAGTGTTAGTGCAGATCAAAGTGCATCACAACTGACTGATGAGTAAGAAATCAGACAAAGCAAATAAAAATGCTGACAATGAGATGCCATCAAATAGATTTTAACGGCTATAAAAACTAATCTAAAAAGCACAAGAAATAGAACAAATAAAAGTCAACAAAATGGGTAAATACTAAAGTGGTGGTAAAATAGAAATTTAATTGACTTTAAAACATAAATGGAATACAATATTGTCTATAAACCATACTATATTAAAAGCTGGGCTAAAGACAAAGGTTTTAAGCTTGCGTTTAAAAGATTTCAACAGGTAGAGAGTTCCAGGGACTCGGAGCATTAAAGCTAAAAGCTGTGGTGATGTCTTTCAGTCCCCTTTCCCATTCAAGACAATGAGCATTTTTTATATGTAAATATGAGTTAATGAAATTGGTAATATTGAGCTTGGTATGCTTTAAGAAAAGTGATTTAGGCTTTTTTTTTTAAAGCCTAATACTAGTGTCCCAGATTACAAAGTGTCCCAGATTAGAACCCAAATAGCTGTGTCCTTGTATGTTATCTCCATTCTTTCTTCTGGTGTGGTTAGAAAACATCTTGCTAAACATGTCCCAGATTACCCGAATTCACCCTTTTCTAAGATCTAGTAAATGGAAATCTCTCTTTACTACTTTCTAAGATGTATCATAGTTTATACCCACGTTAACATTTTGGACACAATCAATAAAAAACAATGCTTGAGCTATAACTTTGTTATTCTTGCCATTGAGTTGACAGTGCCAGGTTAGCAGCAGTGCCAGCAGCAGCCCGAGGCCAACACAAATAAAATTCCAGTCACTGCGGGGGTCCTCCTGCAGGACTTGGATCGTACCATGTCTTGTTGTAGAAGGACATTTCATATTACATCGCTCAACTCCCCACATCATTACACTGTTTGTAAGAGGTGGTGCCATTAATCTGTCCACAGATTCTCAGCGGTTTTGTGGTATGGACCGTTTTACCTCAGCAGAAACCCTGGTAATGAGGCACGATGCCCTGATAATGAGGTTTTCCTTTTGCACACAGAGGGGAGGGAAATTCTTACAAGCATTTTAGCCTTCGGCGATTCCCACAAGCCTCAGCTGTATTTTGTCATTCTTTTAATTAGTAAATGTTAAAGTATTAATAAACTAAACGATGGTGAACATGGTTAGAAGGTGACTTCACCCCAGAGCATCACTGTCCTTGATATTTACATCATGTGGAGAGGAAGGTAGGGGTGTCACGACATTTCATTCTTCTTGTGCTTTTTACAAACTTTAACAGTCAAATTGAATCTCAGGGCTCCAGGACTCTTGGATGACACCACAGGAGCAGTATGGAGGCATTTTCTGGGGGTTTTTTCTGTTGTTTTCTACGTTTAAAGAAGGAGCCACCAGTAACTTCAATTGTATTGGATCTGGCTGCAACACTGTTTACCCCTGAAACTCCAAAGGTTTTTTGGAGTTTCTCAAGCACTTCACCCACCCCTCCATCGGCATAGTGGTGAGTAGATGATGAGTGAATAGTGGTGAGTAGATGATGAGTGAATTTTCCTTTTTGGGTGAACTATCCCTTTTAGTAGAGCCTCACAAACACAATGAAATGGCCATGGGCTCTTTGGATGTTTTCCTCAATATCGGGGAAGTAACACACAGCAACATTTCAGCATTTCAACCATTCAACAAAGTGAGTTTATTGCTAATTAGCAAGTGTTAACCATAGTGTATACAAAGATGGAAGACATATAGTTCCCCAAAAGTTAATCTAAAGCGTCCCAATCGTCGCCCTGCTGGCCTTCTGTGGTATACAGCATAAATCCCAACTCCTCCATGTAAGCAGATGGGACGTGGGCCAAACTAAAGTACATATCAACACTGATGTTAGCCTTTTTTTTTTTACAGTGTTGGGTGTCGGCCATCTAAAGGCAGTGTAGTAGTAGTTTCGATTTTTTTCTTCCTCAGAACAAAAAGTGGATGGCTGCTCCATAAAAAGAAGTTATTAATGACGAGAGGTACAGCGTTTGAGAAACAACGAATCCTGACTCATCGATGACGTTTGTCTTACTAAGCCTACTCACACACACACACACGCACACACACACACACACACACACACACACACACACACACACACACACACACACACACACACACACACACACACACACACACACACACACACACACACACACACAAACAATAGACTTGTTTTGCCTCTTGACCTCAAGAGGCAGAACAAGTCAAGCCTGCTAATAGCTTCTAAATCGAAGCAGGAAGCATTTTAATGGTACACTCAGAGCTCTGAGGGTGGGGTAGACACTATAAATAGTGAATATGGTTTGTTCTGGCCTGTTTTTTTTAAAGTTTTCATAGATTCAGTTTGGTATCAGATGTGACTCATGGTCTCGAAGAGCTTTGTGACGCTGGTCATGGGGATAAAAAGGGCGGAAGGGGTTGAAATAGAAAGGCTCTGCATGCGGAACAATTTTACCACATGTGTTTGCGACTTGTTTTTTTAAAATAAATATATATATGCTAAGTAAAGTACCCAGAGGGCATTGCAGTGAATCAGTGACAAATAGTGGTGCACAGAAATCTCACTCTTGCTAAGAAACCCACGTCTTCCTTATCATGGTACATCCCGAAGATTATCAAACTGCTTTCTGAAATACGTATAAGTGATGGCCATCGATCCAGTGATTAACAGACGGACAAGGTAGCACAAATCTGTCCTCAGCGTCCTGACTGATTGCAGAGGTGGACGTGTTGAACGGTGGCAGTTCCTGCAGGTCCTTCTGGCACCTGGCCATCACTGCTCCGGTGCTGTGGCTCCGTATACGCTGGCCCCCACCAGGCCTCCCAGACATATGTAACCTTTTTCTACACCCTCCTATGTGGTTGCAGCACAACTGCTCTGCACACCAGAACACAAGAAAGCAAACATTGTGTGTGTGTGTGTGTGTGTGTGTGTGTGTGTGTGTGTGTGTGTGTGTGTGTGTGTGTGTGTGTGTGTGTGTGTGTGTGTGTGTGTCTCTGTGTGTGTCTCTGTGTGGCATTTGTGAAATAAAAGGGAAAGAAGATGAGAGAGACCAACATAAGACAAAAGAAGCAGGGAGCAAAAGAGCGCAGAGTCAAAGCCAAGGAGGTGAAGGACGCTGTGTGTGTCTGCGTGGTGGTGACTATGTATGATGTGCAAATCAGCCCCGAGCTCTTTGGCACAATGGTTGGGGCGTGTTGTTGTCAGCCCACTGACCCATGCTTGAGATTCTTGTACATATGTGGTGTCCTGGATGAAGGACCCTAAGAAGACCTTGAGTCATTCTGTGGATAAGGCATCGGAGGAGGATTATACATGTTCACATTAACGGCTGCTCCAAAACATGCAATCTGCAATATTAATCTGTGTGTGACCAAAGATAGAACACAGCCTTTACACCATATATAAAAAGATCAGGTGGGGGGGGGAGACATCTGTTGAATGCATATTTTCTAACGCACACTTCTCTCTGTCGTTGATTACATTTAATAGAAATTCTTCTGTGGAATTATAAACCAGTGTCATTGCTGCTCTGATGAGAGATAATGATCATTATGAATATTATGATTCGCTTGTGGACACCAAAGTGGTTTTGGCTGCTTCTGAAGGGAACGGGAATGAAAACACTTAAAGCCTTGAGGAGTTCTGTTTAATGAGTGAGTACATTTCATTAACGCCCCATCATTTAGATCATGATCCGCCAGTAACACAATGTAGTGTGAAGAGTTTGAATCCGGGATCATATGTCATTTGTTCCCAACTCATTAACACATCACATTTCCTCGGGGTGATGTTACATTTGTCTGAAAAAGCAAAGGTGTTTTTTTTTCTCTGTGCTGTTCACACACGCAGCAAACACACAAAAGCACCAGGACAACAGAACAGATCTGTGCATCTTCCTCTCAAGCTCAGATCAATGCTTGGAATTAGCTTTTTGAAAACAAGAGCAAAATGAGTCCAGGTCTGATGCTTGCTGGACAACTCCAACCTCAAAATACTATTTAAACTACAAAAGCTGCAGAAAGGAAAAAAGAACAAAACCTGTCTACACATCAGTCACGATTTGTCCGAAAACTACCAAACCATAGCTGTTTTGTGAAGAGCACCAGTTTTCTATATCTATTGTGACACCTCACAGAATCTGTGGGGACTGGGGGGACTTGTTAAAATCATGCTTCGCCGCCTAACCCTCCCCTGTTTTGTCATTTGCCCCTTAATCAAAGAGAAGAGGGGAGCGGAGGTGAGAGACCTGAGATTTTCAAGAAAAATGTCATTTGTATTGGTATTGGAATAAAATATATATATTCCTTTTAAAAATCCACATTTTTCAACCATGGAGTTGAAATTTGTATATACTATTAAAGACAAGTCTAGAGGGAGCTGGAGTAAAGACGCGACAGGGCGTGGGAGAAATAGGATTGCGCTATAAAAAGGTATTCACTATGGAAACACATTTTTTCCCCCCTGTTATTCATAAATATCTAATAGGCTTAAAAATGTACCTCATG
Organism: Hippoglossus hippoglossus; assembly: GCF_009819705.1. Lineage (NCBI taxonomy): Eukaryota > Metazoa > Chordata > Actinopteri > Pleuronectiformes > Pleuronectidae > Hippoglossus > Hippoglossus hippoglossus. The sequence goes on from NC_047172.1 coordinate 14,904,804, forward strand.
TATGAGCAAATAAACACACATCCAATAAAAATATCGCACTTTTCTATGTATGAAGTCTTCCAGAAGAACGGAGGCACACACACACCTTTCCGGGAGCACGCCCTCTGTTGCTTTCATTAGGGTAAAAGGCTACATTAAAAATACATGCTCAGACCTCTCAGACATGCACTTGTGCACGCATGACGCTATTTCCCCTTAAATCCAGGTCGCGCCTGTGCGCATCAATGAAAAAGTGAATATTCAATCAGTCCTTTTTCTCTGCAGACTGGGTTACAAGTCATTGATGTAGAGGAAAAAATATAAATACATATACTTACAGTTGACTTTTCATCAGAGCTGTGTCCCCTGGTCGGAGCGAAGTTCATGGTTAATCCCTTTGTTTTGCCTGGGAAGCCTTCGGGTCAAGTGTGGCACAGAGGAGCAGGATCACAGCACAGTCGGAGGCAGGATTGAGGTGGTTCAGGGAGCCTGCTGACTTGACCTCGCATGCCAGGGGGATTCGGAGGAAAAGTGTGAGCTCAGAGACAGATGAGAAGGAGGAGGAGGGGGGTGGACACCAGAAGGCTTCGGCCATCCCTGCTCAAGAGGCGCAGAGCACAGCATCATGTTCCCATCATCCGTCCGAAAACAGCCCCTGTGAGTCCACATGAGAGGGGTATCCTCAAACTGCAGAGCATCCTTCCTCTGTCATAAATGACTTTGTAGGAATCTGATTCAGGAGCCAAAGAAACAGCAAAGGAAGGAACTTTTCCTGGGCTGAGCTGAATGAGCTGCTCTGAGTCAAGTTGAAGCAGAATGTCACAGCGAGGCTGCCTGAGACGAGTCACTGCTGCTGCCACGCTGCTGCTGCCGCTGCTGCTGCCGCTGCTGCTGCTGCTGCATCCACTCTGGCTGACAGACACAGATGTAGCTGACGCTCGCTAGAAGGGAGGAGAAATTCCCACAGGGCTGAATGGTTCATCATGTTTCGGGACAGTGAGCATGCAGCTTAGACCGGAGAGAGTGAGGGAGGGGGGACAGAGGGAGGTGAGGCAGAGAAGGAGGTGGCCCTGTGGCTTCAAGGGGGTTCGTTTGGGAAACGTGGGGGGGGGGGGGGGGGGGGGGGGGGTGGTGTTCAAGCCAATAAGTCAAACCAAAGCCCTGTCTTTGTGTGGCTGCACACCAGTGTCACACGAAGCATTAATTACCTCTGTTTGCATGTCATTTGTCCGCCTCTTTACAGAGGAGCGAGAACAAGAGAGCGTGACCCTTGATATCAGCCCTCGCTCTGCTCTCTGGGTGGATATCAGCACACTCATCTCCAGACCATAAAACATCAGCGCTGCCTCTGTGCTCACATGGCAGAGCAGTGACATGGCCAGGTCCAGATAAGCAGCATTTATATATCATGCAGGCCATTGTCCTGATTGGGGAATTATTCGCTCGGCATTAGGCGACTGCCCTCGATGGGTGTAAAGTCTTTATATGTTTTAATCTGGATCATGGGGGCTGATCTGTGCCATGAGCTCCAATCAAATCTCCACAGAGACACACTAATAAATCCAGCTGCGGCCAATATAGTACTTTGTATTGTAGAATATACAGTAGGTATTTTCCCTCCATTCAAATGATGGCAAGGTCACAGGACGAAAGTGGCTGCTGATCTGATGCTTATTCATTGCAGGGGAGGGTTTCTAAGCACGGAGTCTAAAGCACGGCTGTTGTTTTGTATAATCTAATAAAGTGATTTAGAATCTGATCATCGGGACACCCCCCCTCCCCCCTCCCAAGGAGCAGCAGGATTAATGTGAGGGGTTCTGAGATGATTGTTCGCATTTTAAACCCAGGACAGGTTTTGGGGGCCTATACCAATACTGATATCAGGCAATAATAATAATAATAATAAACTTTACCTGCGTTGCACCTTTCGTACGTAAAAATGCAGCTCAAAGTGCTACACATACAACACAGATAAAAACATGTTAAAATATTAATCAAATTTTAAGAAACATAAGGACGTGTTAAAAATTACATTTAAAAGAAAAGGAAATAAAAAAAAGAAATAGGTAATAAGTGCAAGTGTAATCAAGTAAGAGTAAAGAAATGAAGTACCTAGAATAGTTCAAATCAAAATAAAAGACAAAAGATAAAAAAATCTGGAGACAAAACACATAAATAGAATAGATTTTAAAAATATAAAGGCGGTAGCCGTGGAGATAACCCGATGACTTCTGTGCAAACACACTCAGAATAAGACCTGCACTTTTCCCTGAGAAGCAGAAAAATCTGGTTAGCGGATAATGGACGGAAAACACACGCTCCCATACTTCACATTGACACTCATCATAATGCACACTGAAATTATATTGCCACTAGGTCAGAGCGCCACTGTATGCTGATGACATGATTGATGCGTTTCATGAAAGTCCCGCCATGTCCGTTCCGCAGAGCGCCGTATATCACCCATCTTACCGTCCCTCCACTTCCCGCCCTGCCTGACAGTCTAATCTAATGCCGTTTCCAGGCACACGGCCAAGGGACAGACACCTGGCTCATCATTACCACTGAATCGCTGACCTGCACAAAGTTTATAGGGTCGTCATATTTTTCATTTGATATTACCATACATTACACAACACACGGGGTCAGGTGCGCACACACACACACACACACACACACGTACAAGGATGCCGCCTTTTTGAGCTCGTTCATATTGATTATCTTTGTACAACTTGCCGTATTGATTAAATCATAAAATCATGACAAACCGATGCATTATTAACTTCAAAATTAAACGTGTGACTGGAAATTGACAACTGCAATGACCTTTAACATGAGAACCACAAAATAATGGTTTTCCAATTCTTCTTTTTCTTTTTTCCCCCCTCATGATATCCGTTTGAATTTGATCATCCCTGCCTCATCCTCTCCGGAGAAGGCATACTCGCAAAAGCTCCTAATGATACGTCATGATAGCAGATGTCAGAGGAGCGCTGAAATCTGCCGTCGTTCAGAGAGCGTTCTCCTCTCATCCTCATCTGCATCCTGAAGGCATGGCTGTTTTTTCCACAGGTCACTGTCTGATCACTGCGTGCCTGCGAGAGAGACAAGATGGGGGAGGACATCAACACAGCCGGAGATGGATTGCATCTGTCCACAGTCCACAGGGGCTTGCTTATCCCCTGACCCAATTGTGCACCCATATGCTGGCAAAAAAGATCAGCCTCTACACGGTGCAATTGTGACGTCTTTTTTTTCCTCCTTTCCATTTTTGTCCTTTCTTTTCATTAATTCGAGCGAAGGACAGGTCCAAAGTGAGCTTAATTTAGCTGAATAATGACCTCCAACACTTTGTTGATGGCTTTATTTTTATTAGCCAAAGTAGAGATTAACCGCCATCACTATAAACGATAAAGCCCCAGCAGAATAACCTTGCTGACATGATCAATCCCTCACTCCGCAGCCTCCTTTAATCTAGTTGATCCCTGGCGTATGTCTCTCCATGCCGGCTGAAAGTATCGACTCCTCCGCCGGCCTTCTCCCTCTCTCCGAGGCTTTGATGTGCAACGAATGTTTATCTGCCGACGTGCCTGCCTATTTTCCTTTTTTGTTTTCTGTCTCCCGCTGGCCCCCGAGCAAAATCTCCTTTTTTGATATAATGATTTTCCAATACCTTGTACCGTGTCAGTGGATTTACAAGTCCCCCCGCTGTGAAGCTCACTTTTATACCCGAGTATAAAAGACGGGTGTGTTTGGAGCTCTTCAGACGATGGTTTTGCCGGTTTCAAGCATTTTGCCACATAAACACCTTGTTTACAAAAAAACTCTTGATGATTGTGCGACTTTTAAGAAAGTTATTCAATATTTTATTAAAAGCTATACAGAATGAAAGGTCATGAATATGTACGTGCTGACACTGAAATTAGAATCTGGCAGTATCCATGTCTCCGATAAACACCAGCTTTGTTCACCTCCTCCAGATATCAGCTGGGGCCTCGTGGCACACAAGCTCTCCCTCTCTACAATGCAACTTTAATGTTGCACTGACAGAGGAGATTAGCTAGTAGGCGGCCTTGATTGAGCTGTTATTGTGGACCTGTGGTTTGCACTCCTATACCGACATCCAACACCAACACTTCAGACACTCCTGCGTCAACAACAGTGACCTTGTCTGGGTGAGACGAGGCCGCGCGGACCTCTGCACGTGTGTTCATGTTACGAGAGCAATAAGCACTTCCAACGTAATCCATGTGGGTGAAGCTTTAGATTACAGACCATGAATTACAGAGCAATTATTTATACTGTTGTGCACATCCTGTCACATGATCGGATCGTCACAATGAAGGAACCAAACACACAAAAAGACTAAGTTAATTAAGATGTGTTGGACATAAAACTGTATATAAGTATGGCATAGGTTTGTTTTAGCAGCTTTTTGCATGAGCATAATGAGTGACAGAAACCGTTGGAAATATGCGTGTGGGCTTGCAGTAGGCGTGTCTTATAGTACATTTTACATGTAGCGGGTGTGTCTTACAGTAAATGTTACGTAGAATGGGCGTGTCTTATAGTACACATTTCATGTTGTGGGCGCGATTCATAGTTTGACTACTTGTAGTGTGCGTGTCTTATAGTAAATGAAACCTCAAATGGGTGTGTCTCATGGTAAATGTTACATGTAGTGGGTGTGTCCTATAGTAAATGATACCTGAAATGGGTGTGTCTCATGGTAAATGTTACTTGTAGTGGGTGTGTCTTATATAAAGGACCATTCAGCACACCCATATCTCCACCCATAGTTGAAAACACACCCTCACAGCTTCATGTTTACCAAAAGAAAACATTACATTACATTACATTACATTTCATTTAGCTGACGCTTTTATCCAAAGCGACTTACAATAAATGCATCAACCATGAGGCTACAAACCCAAGTTATAGTTTTCCTTTTCACACCACGTTCAATGGGTTAACGCCTATCTTTATGTCTACAGTCGTGTGATATGTGTACTTGCTCATGTGCATCCCGACGCAGTCCCTGCTGTGGACATTGTGTACAAACTGCCCAGACTCCCTCTCTATCATTTTGTCCAGCCTCCATTCGACTGATTTATTGGTCTCCAGACTCAAGGCTTCAAAGGAGCTCAGCCCAATGTCTCATTCTTATCAGCAGCAGCCAAATTTCCACTGTGAGGAGAAAAACTAAACTGAACACCTTTTCGAACATGGCTACCCTCCCGTCTGACCCCAGGGAGACACAGAAGGAGTAAAATAATTGATAGAGAGTGATCAATATCTGATCTCCGTCTCCATTACCCTGCCCGTCTGTCTGGGCACAGCCCCGCTCTCATGTTGGATGGGCTTCTGTGTCTTTTTATTATTCAAATAACTCAGGACCACCCGCTGAATGCTTCCATCTGCCTCTCTCTGAGGTGAGAGATGGAAACAGACAGACCATTCAACTTGCCACACAGCAGCAAAGTGCTGTCGTTTTAATAATAATCCTAGGAGACAAGGAGAACTTGTCCACAGAAGCGTCTCTACTTATCTACCACCCACTATCCAGAAATGAAGCCAAAATTTCCTGGATACGAAGTTGCAATCTTGCACATGATGTTTCACCCTCTTGTCATGGCATCAAATAACTAATTCAAACCAAACTTGCCAGAAGAATTACTAATCGATCAAACATCAGTGTGACAAGAACTATCTAAAGTGACAGAAGACAACTCACGTTTGAAATGTTTATTGCAGCAGAACATAGTTTGTGTTTGTTGTCTAGGCTCAGACGTGAGACAATGAGGCATAACATTATTGGAGGAGTGCAGCTCGAGTTGGCTGCCTGAACTAGATTGTAAGCTTCGCTCCATTTGACAAAAACTTAGTTTTTTTTAGCTTGGTCCATATCCCACCCATTAACATGGAGGAGGTAAGATATATAAAGAATACTGCAGCCAGCCAAAAGGTGGCGATCAAGACGCTCTGGATTCGTTTTTTGCGGAGCCGCCACGTTTCTTGTGCAGTCTATAGTTGGCACCTCTAAAGCTCATTAACAACCTGGCAAGTCACCTCACAGGAACTCTGGGACGTCACTGTGCAGCAGCCAAGAAATGGTGCAGCACACAACATGATGTAAAACCCCAACCTGTGGTTTTTACACTGCAGTTCCTGAACGAAATAAAGAAACAACATGCACTGTGTTAATTCATGGACGGAGTCAGGCTGTTTCTCTGTTTATGCAAAGTGTTATCAACCCTCTCTTTCAATTCCCCCAATACAGCGAATGAGCACATGATCTGAAGTTAAACAGTTTTCCTCCTGAGCTGTAAGTCTCTTGCTAAAAAAAAAGCTTTGGCAAAAAGGTGTTTTCCGTAAATTGCCAGAAGGAGATGACACCTTTTTTGTCAGGTTCAATTGCTTTTTTGATCTTTTGACCATCACCTTCAGAGAGATGATGGCAAGAGGAGCTGTGAAGAGAAAGATGAGGCGGGATCTGAAATTAAATGGGATGTCGTGTCATTTTTTGTTTTCCGTCTTTTTCACTACATGACACCTGAACTGCAATTTCTTACCCAAACTTCGATCTGGTCATCAAAACATTCAACACCACCTCACAGTGGAGAGTGTATCTATACACGGTCACTAATACAATATCCAGCCCCTGTTTTGGAGCTTGAACCTTGTTGAGGTCAGCTCTACCCTCCTGAATTTCTGCTCCACTATAGCGTCATGAAACCTTGCATGTCATACTTCAAAAAGAATGTGCACTCAAAATAAACACGAATGCTGCCCCAACATCCTGATTGAAAATGATAGAAATGATTGCTTCAGAGATTGAACATATCCTGGGTCTGAAGTCAGAGGAGGCCCATCACAACAAAGTACTTCCACATGCGCCACTTGTCACAAAATCAAAGACTTGTGCTCAACATCAGTTGAACAGAGCAGTCTCCACTATTCTATAGATAGAACTGTTGTGGGCCAAAAAGACACTGTTACATCCAGCATGACGCAATCTGTGACAGAGTGTCTGCCTCTGGCATCGAGAGCCACTGCTAACCCATAGACCCAGTTCAGCACGAGATGACCTCAAATCGCTGCCATGCGTCTATACAGTCATACGCAGGTAAAATCTCCTTTAACCCTCTGTTACATGAGCAGTGAGCCGAACCTGTGATGGCTCCGTGTAACCTGGTGTTATGTTTGGGTGAGTGTCAGAGAGAAAGGGAGATAATTTGGCTTCACAGATGAGTGCCGTCGCTCCATCAACCCGTGATCATTCTTGTTTTAGCACCACAGCACTGGTGAGGCTGGCAGGGCTTCACCTGACGGTTGCTGCGTCCGCCAGCTGCGCTCGCATAGGTGACGAACAGCCGGCGTTGACTCCACGACAAACATGTCCCACTGAAACCTGAAGGTAAATGTGGAAGTGAGTTCATAGGTCAAAAGGCGAAAGCTTTTTTCCAGGGTCGCAGGCTTTATCTACCCACATTCACCTCACACCGTCAGGGTGTGTTGTTTTATTTATTATTCTTTTAATGTAATTGATTTGATTTTTTTTAATTTAGGTTTCATGACTCCTTTCTAATACATCATCAGTGTTTTCCTCCGCAGTCCACCCAGTATCTCCTGGCAGCTCAGCAAAATGCTTCACGTCACTCACTGTCTCAAACGGACACACACACACACACACACACACACACATATACACACACGTGTCAAGTGAATGCCAGTAATATGAATTGTACTTTGAATGTAAAGATAAACTTCTTTACACAGCAAAATATTTTTTGTATTCATAGTGACCATTTTATAAAATGTTCCCTCTGTTTCCAGTGTTTGTGCTAAGCTAAGCTAACTGGTGGCTTCATAGTAACTGCTCAGATATGAAAGTGATATCTGTCCTTTCATCTAAAGCTCCAAGAGAAAGTGATTTCTCAGTCAAAATGTCAAACTATTGCTTTTAAAACAAATCTATTGACAAACAAGGGTCATTTCTTTAAATGGCGACCTTTACAGTTTACACTCACTCACAATAAGTATAATTTGCTTTAAAAAATCCACTGGTAAAGAAAACATTATTGAACTGGCTTCATACAAGAAAATAAAAAAAATATGAATAATTCAGACAATAATCATTGTGTGTGAATAAAGGTGATGAAAGTGGATGGTTGCATACGTTTATTTGCAGGAATGGCTTATTCCCTAATGCACTGTGAAACAGATATCATATGTCAACCCCCCCAGGAGTGATATACAGAGCAGAACCCAACAGACAAATATTATTGAGCTATAGATCATGCACAACATGACGTATGGAGATAAGATGGGGGTAGGGAGTGAGTGACAGCCACAAAGCGTGTAGCTGAAACACAGATCGGAGATAACTACCTCATTTTATTTAGTCTAATGTGATTTGGAGGTGTTCAAAATGTGATTGGTGATCAAGGAGTCAACCAATACTGAGCTGCACTGCAAGAGCTGTGCTTCTTCATTTATCTTTGTATGTCACTGATAATAAACAGGGTCTCTTTGAGGACATATGAAGAGACATTCTCACATTTAATTCACATGTCATAACACTTACATAGATCCCTTGCAAGTGCTTGAGTGTTTGTGCCCTCAGGTGCATTCACAGCCCATCCATTACTGTTGTACGTCACAGCAAACATCCCACAACAACAAGAATCCAAGACATTTGTGCATCAGATGTTTGAAGCCATTTAAAATGGAACACCTTTCTCTGGAAATGCATTCCTGTAAGAAATAAATTCAGATCACTGTAGTGGATTAGAGCCAGGGCGGCTTTTTGCTGCGAGTACAGCATGAAGTTGGACTGCCAAAAAAGAAAAGGCTGTTTCACAATGAAGTATTCTTCAGGCCAAACTAATGGGTATTGATCACTGGAGAGGAATGTCCATTTGCTTAGAGCAATGTGTTGTTAGCATACATTGGTGCACTTACTCTAAAGAATGTTTTAACTGTTTTGTTAGATCCAACATTACCTTCAGAGTTTACTGGCTCTTGTTTACGTGGAACCAAGATGTCTCACACAAGCGCATAAATGGAAATCACAAATGCGAAAGTTACAACACAACTACAAACGCCACAACATGGGTACAAATGCCACAACACAACCGCAATATCCACAAGACAATTGCAAAAACCACACAATGAAAACTCACTTGCTGCTAAAAAACTGGATGCTTGTCAATTTAAGATGTAGGTACAGGTTGAAGCTTGGAGCAGCCAAAAGGGAAGAAAGCATCTGTAACAGAACATCTCAGACAGACCAGCATCAAATTTTTTCGGCGGCGACTGGCTTGACCAGGTTTTCACAAACAACGACTCACTGAAAGTAATTCACTTTGGAAGTGGTGAGGTCTCTGTAGCTCCATAAAATTAGGCTACTGTTAAATAAGTTGGTCTGTTTTGGTAAAGACCCCTAAACCAAAAGGTTAAAATGCTTAATTTAATTTCTAATTACTTAGAAGAAAAAATATCCCAGAATTTAGGCCTTTCACCAGCTACTGCATGCACAATTATGACTGCTGACTTTAAAGGCTCGGTTCTACCTTCAGTTTAATGACTCAACAGCAAAAGAGAGAATGGTGTAATTTGGGGAGTTTTTTATGCAATTCTGGTCGTTATGCAGAATGAATAATGGATACCTTGGGCGGCACAGTGGTGCAGTGGTTAGCACTGTCCACTCAGAGTGACAATGTTCTGGATTTGAACGTTCCTGTGATGGACTTGTGACCTATCCAAGGTTTAACCTGCATCTCAACCAATGTCTGCTGGGATCCAGCCCCCCACAACCCCTCAAAGTATAAGTGGTATGGATGTATGTATGGATGTATGTAATTATGTATGTATGTATGGATGTATGGATGTATGGATGTATGGATGTATGGATGTATGGATGTATGTATGGATGGATGTATGGATGGATGTATGTAATTATGTAATTATGTATGTATGGATGTATGTATGGATGTATGGATGGATGTATGGATGTATGGATGTATGTATGGATGGATGGATGGATGGATGGATGGATGGATGGATGGATGGATGTATGGTTACCTTTACTAACCAATACGAATGGTCATAGCACTGTTGATAACCCAGAAGAGGTTGAGAGCACAAATCTATGATTGTTTATTTAACATTTAATTGGGATATTGAGATACAGCAGCAGGAAAATATTGACATAAAACCCAAATCACTATACCGCCGCCCTGAGCGCCTGCGTCATCGCCTTTTGGGCTCAACGTCATCGACCGTTTGCACAGAAATAGAGATAAAGTCTAGATTAGCATTTTCATCTCCACTGCCGTGTCTCCCAAATGCCAGCGATCATGCGAAAATATGACATGAAGGATAAAAGCATCAAAAACATCATTGTACGTTACTCCACTGTGACTCATCTGCACGAGAAACAGAAGAATATGCGTTGTGTTCTTCATGGTGACTCATTCAGTTTTTCCGCCTCCTCTGTTTCTGTCACTTTAGTTCTCTATCGCTCTGTTGAAATTCCTTGGTAAGCATTTCATGCCTGAGCATCTGCCCGTCCTCATCCATTCCTCACGGCCTGAGCTCCACGAGCTCTGAATGTGTCTGGTGACAGAGCCACTAACCTGAGTTCAGCTGATGCACCTGGGGACCCGTGTTTGGATGTTTACACACGTTAAACAGCCCCCGGTGTTCAGTGAAGTAAAGAAGTTAAACAATAACCCTGAAGCCCCACTGGATATTCCAACAAACTATTCACACAGTTCAACATGCACACATCTGTCGCTCAAAGCCACAGACGGATGACAGACACGGAGACGTATACACCCCCAGACCCATAAAACACAGCCACGACGCCACTCTCTCACTCTTATCTGTACATATGCTGTCTGGATCCCGACATGTGCAGTCCAGCGGTTGTGCAGCGGCGCTGTCAGAGCGCATCTCATCTGATCCCTGACGCACACACTCACCATCAATCCCCCCATGACTCCTTACAGCTCAGTGGCAAAATGCCGGCAGAGGAAGGACGAGATGAGTAATTATTTAACGGCTCAGTCGATGACAGCGAGACTCTTTGCTTCAAGTTTTCAAGGACCTGTGTGGAATTCCAGCAATGTAGCACGCTGTATAATTGATTTGATGCAACAAAAGATGGGCATCAAAATGTCTGACTCCGAACCACCTCATACATTTCATGCTTTCTGGAGCTGGTGATGTTTTATCTGAAGATAAAACATTCAAGTGTTTGAAAGGTCCTTATGCCACCATGTTAAAGAAGTGTGATGCTTATGAAAAGAGAGATATCGAAGATTCTCTTATCTTGAATAGATGCGTTAAAGTTTCTCAGGTTAAAACATGTTTGATGAAAAAAATGTGATTTATGTTTTTATATATCTACTTTCAAAAATATACTCTTGAACTTTTGAGAACTGAAGAGACCATAAAGCATTAAATGCATTACACTGCCCACAGCAAAATATATTATTGAGCGCAAACATGTTATTGAGCAACTTAACTGCATTGGGATTAGAAAAGAAAGCCTGCAGCAAGGTGGAGACCTTTAAAATGACTCAGAAAGTTCTATAGACGGCTTCACAAACAAACAACTGAGGATATGTGCACTGCTGTGTAGTACCTTTCCATAATGTTATAAAATAAACTTATGACAGGGATGGATTTCTCCCGACCAAGAATCCAAGTTTGCTAGTGACTGAACCACAGTGGTCCAGACTAATCAGTGTCCTGTGAGGGAGACAGGCAGCTTCAGGCGTGTCCTTGGTGTGACTACAGTGAGAAGGGACTGTTCCTTAACACCAATGGAGGCACCTGAAGACTTTAGCAGGAATGGCGAATGGGTTTGGTTATTCCATTTGAGCCTCCATTTGTTATGAACTGCCTTAGGGGACGTGACAAGGAGGGGATCCACGTTAAGGATAAACGAAAAACAAACAATATGTTATAACCTGAGCTAACGCAACTTAATGTTAGGGTGTGGGATTCCACACCCTAACACTGACCACATTTCATAGAGCCATTAAATGAAGCAGAACCAAGCCATGATGGCGATGCTCATGTTAAAATCACCAAAGTACTGTATTACAATTTATCCACAGGGGACCATGAAATTGTATGAAAAACCATCCAATAATTGTTAAGATATCAATCTGGACAGCTAGCATGGTAAGAGATAAAGACGTGAAGTATTCCATACCGAGCACAGTCAGGAGGATAAATACCATTACAAAATATGCAAAGAAATGATGGTGCCGTTTCAAACCAGTATCTCTGATGCACGAGAAATCTTCCTCAATCTCTGTCTAGTAAGGTTACAAATACAATCTCTGTTCTGTCATCTCCACCTCACAGATCTAAGAGACCATCTTTCTTCTCTTTTTTTGTTGTTGATGTTAAATATGAAAGAATGATAAATTATTTCCACAAGCAAAACACACAGCTGAGCTGCTTTAATGTGCCAGACAGCAGCAGCAGCAGCAGCAGAAGAGGAGAGGACGTTTGTGTAACATTGTGCCGTTAATACTCTGGTCCAAAGCATGTGTGCACAGTCATACTGAAGGCTTTTGATCTCAGGTTCCTTTGTGTGCAGGCCTCATGGCTTTTAATGAGGCAACCTGCCTCATTATCGGAGCTCCACGAGGCCCTGACACAGCCACATGGTGGGACTGCCTCCACTCACTGCTCTGAAGCCACAAATTACAGCAGCTTAGCCCCTCACTGGGACCAGGGGCCGACCCAGTCGCCCTTTCTAATGGCACCCGAGGGACACAGATTTGTACGTACACATCGGTTTGGCCAAAACTAGCTTAATAGGCGATTCCATTGTCAGACCCATTAAAGTGAAAGTTTGAGATGTGAGGCATGAATTCAGGACGTTGCTCTGACTGAGTGGAAACGTTCAGTAAGTTGTGACACACAAGGCAGCGCTTTCTCCTTTAAGCTCGGCCTCTGTTGTGACTTTTCTCTCATTTTGTTTGGCAGTAATTTGTCGGCGCAGTTAACTGAAAATAAAGGTTTTCCCAGCCATGCCAAGCCTGTGGCTGTATTCTAATGTCACCTGGGGACGGCACTGCCCAGCAGGGATGGAAATGTTATCAGCAGTCACATTCATATGCCTCGCAGTCCGTTAGAGTTAAATGAACAATATTTCATTACCTGTTCTGCTGCTTTCCTTTTGTAGCTTTAAATGACCTTTTTAAATTAGGATGAACTTTAATATGCAAATACCAGTATATTTTTATTACCCGATTATTTTCACCACGCTCTTTACTCTGACACCTTACTTAACCCTGATTCTGAATTCACTCAGAATCATATTTTCCAAACTGAAGCTTGTAATCTAAGAATTTATTTGCAAATCATTTGTCCCTCTGTCATGGTTTTCATTTTCTCTGTCCTGGTTTCTTATGAACCGTTAATAAAATATAAGTTACAGAGTGAAAAAAAGGGATGAAACTGCATTATTATGCACCATAACCTTCAAAACAATATAGCTCACTGCAGTTAAATTAACATGCTTCACATATGTATATGTGTGTGTGCATAAAGACAGTCAGCAACGGTTTTGTGTGTCGACACAAGATATTTTTATTTTATGTTTTCACCGTTGTCTGTTTGTCTTTTGGTTTGTATGTTTGTTTGTAAGCATGACTACACAAAAACTCTAGGATGGATTACCCCGAAACTTGGTGGAAGGATGCGGGATGGGGAAAGAAAGAACCCATTCAATTTCGGTACGGATCCGAATCAGAGGGTGGATCCAGCTATGTTTTTTCACTTTCTTTAACATTGCGAGATAGGGCGTTTTTCATCATTTTCACAGATTTCCCAGGGGAAAAGAATGTGTGCAGCTTGATTTAAGGGGACTGTTGGACCTTGGCGGGGGTTTGTGCTCTACTGAGTGTCATTCTAGTCTGTAATACTATCACTTCAACACAGGTGAAGTCCTGGTTGAAGTGAGGGAGAGATGTGAAGCTGTGAGGAGGTGGACCGGAGCGACACGGTGGCTTAGAAACTCATTGGCCCTCATGCACCTGTAGACTGAGTGAGTCTTCTGCAACTTTAGATTTAATCTATCTTGAATAATGTCATTATTATTTTTGATCAACCAAGAAGCCACAACTTTGCCTGTATTAATGTGCACGTTTAACATCTACAGACTTATAATGAGTTTCTGGTGTGTTTTTCGTCCTTGTGTGTTTGTTTGTTGAGCACTTGCCTGGACTTGCTGAAGTTCCTACTAAAATTATCACACACAATAGTCCCCCTGCTTGCTCTTGATGAAAATTGCACCGCATTAAAATAGTGTTTGTTGCCCTAAGCAGTCGGCACGGTGCTGAATGCTAAGTAGGTTAGATAACTGTCAGGTGTCCTCAGCAGGCTAATGTCTGTGGGCCATTCACCCTGCACCAACTCCTCCGATAAGGTGTTTATTTTGGGCGTGCAGCCAGTGCCCATCATGTGGTCCCTTCTCCCTCCACACAAACAATTTAGCATCCCGCCCAAATTACTGGCTCCCACACACACACAGCCCAGCTCATGAATTTGGCATTAAATCTCAAAAGCCCAGCTGAATTCTCCATCCTCGTGAAACCTCGCTGTGCTTCGCCTAAAGCAAGCCTCGCCATATTGTTTCAGCTTTACCAATTCATTTCTTGTGTAGATAAATGGAGTCGGCATGAGTCAGAAACGCTGCTGCTGAATATCTCCACTGGCATGCTGGGAAAGTTTAATCTGTAAGTACAGTGCTCATCAGCGAGATCAGCCCATTTCAATACCGCTGAATAATTAATTAATACATACAATGTAAAGTGTATCCGTGATGAAGAGAGATGAGAGAGCCGCTCTTAATGGAAAATAAACACAGATGGCTTCCCCCAACTGCTGAGAACTCCTGATGCATCCACTGTCAGAAGTGCGGCCTCATACAGCTGGGCCGTGGAGGAGATATTCAAAGTGACATCCCTCCAAAAGTTCCAGGATGAACCAAAGCTCATTCATAAAGTGCACTTTGATGGTTTCAAGTTCCGTACTTGTCATTTTAGGATTCTCGAGCATGAATCTTTCATTTCCATCCTACAATAATGTGCCATGGTTTATTGATGAGATTCACTTTCCTGTGGTGCTGTGTGCTAATTGGTTGAACTTGCACTAAGCTGCAGAGTTGAGTAAGAAGAATAAAGCTAAGGCAGCACTTTGGATAATAACTCACACAGGTCATGCTTTCAAAGGTCTTGCATGGTGTTGGAAGACTTTGTTGTGGTTGAAAGCAAAATTTACACAACGATACACACAGTACTAAGCAGTTACAGTTAAGCGTGTGAGCAAAAGATGGACGATATCAAATGAGTGATGAAGGTCAGACATTTTTTTTCAAACACTGTGGATGAACTATAGACTGTTTATAAATATGGATGTCATCACTGTCCCCGAAAAGCGAAGCCAAAGCATCTCAGTCGCCACCTGGTGGCTGGCTGCAGTATAGGTCATAAATCATGCCTCCTCCATGTTATTTGATGGGACTAAAGAGTCAAAGTACACATCCAATAAATCATTTTTATGGTTTCTCTCATTTTGGTAATTTTGATCAAACTGATGTTTGTTTGGTTTGGTTATTTGATGCTATAGAAATGAGGTGGAATATCTTGATTGACAGCTTAGACTGACTCATGATTGGTCGAGCATGGATCGCACTACTATGCCTCCATCCCACGATCACTACTGTGCCATCTATGGCTCCAAATACACAAGATTCACATCTGGGATATTTTTGCTTCATTTGTGGATAGTGGGAGGAAGTGGAGATGCGTCGTCCATCTTTATCTACAGTCTATTTGATGAACAGACACATGTCCACCTCATCTCTCAGTAACTCTGCATGTAGCTACTGGTTGAAGAGAGCGAAGGAAAAAAAATCTCAAGCAGTAGACCCAGAACAGCAGTTCTGGGTCTTACAATCCAAATCACTGCTGGTAATTCATAAACTGCAGAGATGTAGCGGCCCATCACTAACGGTGACTGCAGCCTCGTGGTGGCTGTCGCATTACAACACCAGTGTTCCATCTGCAGCCAAAACAGAAGGAAAATATTCTCAAGGTGGGAGTTACAGCCACGATAGTATCTCTAATCAATAACTTATTGTTCCATTTATCTCACAGCAAGATGACTCTGGCAGCATAAAACCCATTACAGATACTGGCTTTGGACTCTGGTGACAACATGCCTGCCATGTTTTTATGTGCACAATAACCTAAAGCTGTCTAAGTTAACAACCAAGTCTTGGGACACAAAATTTAATAAGGCGGAGTAAAAAACAATTGTAAATTGCCTTTATAAGCTCATGTCATGTTGAAATTACCTGTGGAACGCACTTAAGGATTCCACAAAGCAGCAAATGGCATTGTTGTATCTGTTTTCCATTTTCAGTGCTGTCTAGAGCAAAATTACATAATTGCTCGCCTCTTTATTAACCTCAGGGCGGCTATGAGATATGGAGTCCTGCCATGTGCAATGTGCCAGAGCTGCCCCACTCCTTGTCCAGGTTGGCAGCTTTTGCTACAACAGTCCCTCACCAGCTGGGCCTCAGGTGATCGAATAAATGCAACTCCTGTACAGAATCATTTTTGCACTGAAACATGTTTGAAATCTATTAAACTGCATCGATCAAGAATACACAGGAGGGCACAAGACACAGTGAGCTTGTGGTACAATAGTTACATTTTACTATGTTACTCTTGCAAAATAAAAATGAAAATGTGCCCAAATCCAGCGGAAAATCTTTTATTTACCCAGTAGCAAATTAAAATGTCACTGAATCACCTTTACAAGCCGTTCAGGAAATTCGCTATTCCCGCCTTCAAACCCCAAAAATGTCGTACTTAGATTGAAGAGCATTTTACCCGCAGCTGTCGCCATCATGATTCGCTTCGTCCGTTCGTAAAGCATTCAGGAATTTCCGTCTACCCCTTTGTTTTTTAGGGGGGGTCCTGAATACACTACGGTTTATGTTCAAAATTAAGGTGTAGGGCCAAGTGGAGGGCTAAAGGTTGAATTTGGACAGGGCAAAAGTCTACTAGTACCAACTCTCAACTACCAAACCTTCTCTGCTCTCACTGTGACATGTACCACCATTATAAGAACAAACCATTTCCCTTCTTCAGCACACCCTACTGATTCTGGGGAACAATCCAAGGAAGAGTTAATGGGCCATGAAGTGAAAATCCAAAACAGCTCAGAAGAATGGAGGGAGATCTTGAAAAATGTCTGTGTCCTTCCTCAACTCGCATTACTCAGCATCATGCTGTGTGGTAATGGCCTGTATTTTTCAAAGATAGGAGGAGCGACCCGAGATTAAATCACACAATCTCTGTCTTCATGGTCGTCATCAGTCAGCTGTTCTAGCTTATGTTGACTAATATTGCAACCCCCCTCCCCCCTCGTGTATTTCTTTGCTTTTCACTGTGTGTATGTCACATGGCGCGATCAAACCCTAATTATGTTAATCTCCGTAAAGAGGTGGCATCCTGCTTTGAAAAACTATATTCAGGAAGCTTGCGGCATATTGAACGACAACGTGGTGGTCGGGAAAAAAAACACTAATTACAGTACGTGTTTACACTCATCGACTACAACCTCCCGCATGATTACCTTGATTGGGAGTCATTCATTTCTTTCTGAGCAGGCAGACTATAACTCCAACATGTTTCTTTGGCTTCGTGTACTAATTGGAACAAACATGTTTAATGGTTCCCTGTGTCGCAGAAATTATCTTTGGTGGCAAACAGCAGGTGGATCCGTGTGAGGTGAAATTAAAAGTAAGCGGATAATATCGTCAACAAGCTTTAAGGTGTGACTTTTTCTCTGCTTCACACAAATGTTCTTTCTTCCTCATGTAGTTTCGGATGCTCTGCGTGATACTCTCATCTGCCTCTCATCTACCTCTCCGCTGTGTTCCAAAACTGATACCACTCTCATCTGTCTGTTAAATATGAAGTTGTGGCCAGCGGCTCAGCACAAAGACTGGAAACAGGGAGACAGCTACATCCGCTCTGATGCACGACTTCAAATTAGCTAGAAATGGACACAACAACCATATTCCTCCTGTCTCTGAATGTTTAATTCAGTGCAAATTCACAAAGACACAGGATATCGACAAATATACAATTTGCAAAGTTGCCTCCAATTGGGCCATCCCAAACAAATTTACTTCTAACTGCGAGGTATGTGGTCACATTTCCTCTTCTAGAGATACTGGAAGTTGGGTTTTGTTTCAACCAGTTGTTACACTAAAACCAAATGGCCACTAGCTACAGCTTATATTCAGAGTTAAAGGACATCCTTTCATTTACGGGCAACCAATCTCATTTGCCAGTTGAACAATAGTATCATGAAAAGTTGAGCCGTATAGACAGACTGAGCCACTCTGAAAAGTCACTGAGCACACAACTCTCATCACTCATCCTCTCCAGGTATGTTTGGCCCAGTGTCAGAGCTGGGTCCGTACTTGACTTGTCTCCTGCTGCGTCAGCGCAATAGAACACCCGTGGAGTACGAAGCAGCCTGTTCAGCTCACTTCAACCCCTCATTCAGCACTGCTCACCTCACCTCACATCACTGTCTGCACTGCTGGCCCAGCAGCATTCAGTTACTCAACAGCACCTCTTTCTGACCTTGGACATGTAACACATCCTCTGCACAAGACCCGGTGCTCTGCAAAAATCCAAGGACAAGAAAAGTCAATTAAAGCAGAGGTGGTGTCCAGGTTCCCGTGAGGTATAAATGAATAATTACATTTGGTTTGTGGTGTCATTGGCAGTAGACACATTCAAAGTGATGTGCAAACACATAAGAGAAATGTTAGTTCTCGTAGGGCGTCTGTTTGAATCTGTCCAAAGATGAAACAAACGGGAGTTGACAGAGGAGGCTCGTTTCTCTCTGAGACAACAGTGAGTGAAGGGATTCCCAGCCCGGCCGTGCTTTCTAAACCAAAGTGCTTCAGTCCAACAATGGCCCAGAAAAACAACAGTTCACTAAATGTGTTTTAGGTCATTTGAATTTGTCTGCTGAAAGAATCCAGATATGTGAATCTAATAACTTTCAAACGGGCTATTAAAGGCAATGAGGTCCTCACATCATATAGGTCACTGGCGTCAAATTCGTCAGTGAGGGTCAGTGAAACCAGTGGAAAAAACAATTTTCCCCCGATCGCAAAGATTTATCAAAGCTTCCTTGAGGCAGCAATCCAGTTCAATTAGGTCTTACAAGCCATCGGACAGATTGATTTACAGTCTGCAAAAGAGAGATCCTGAGAGAAATCAGCAGTCATTGCCATGTGTCCGCCTGAGAACTGCTATCCAATCTATGCAATGCTTCCACAGCATTTTTATACAAAGCTTAAGATACCCCTTGTTTCTCTCGAGCATTACAGAGGGTAGCAGAGAAGAAGCTAATTCTTGGTATTTGTCCACACCAAGTTATCTGTGTAAGTCAAAGTGCAGAACACATTACTAACCGTCGCCCTAGCTGTCGGATAATGGTCAAGCTGGAGGTTCATGTTATCTATTAGCATAATGTTTCTACGTGACATAAAACACATTTACATTCTGACAACTTGTAGGGGACCCTATACAATTAGCTCATCTTTGTTTTCCAGTTCAAACATATCTGCCTGAATTCCTCCTATGTTGTGTATATGTTGTGCATATACTAGGTAGCAAGCAGAGGTGTGTGTGTGTTTGATGAGCAGACATGTAGCGTTACATCCAAGCCATTCTAAAGGCATAGTTCACTGAAAAATTAAAATTCACTCATTATATACTCACCCACTAAATCCGCACCACACTCTGCAGGTTTCAGGGTGCGTGTTTGCATCGCTACGTCCGCTAGCATTGCAACTTCCATTAGTGGACTTGCGGACACTGGATGACACCACACGAGCAGTATGGAGCCATGTTTTTTCTGTTGTTTTATTACGTCCGAGGAAGGATTCACGGTTTACCCCTGAAACTCCAAAAGGGTTTGTGGACTCACACACTTTCACCCACACCTCCATCGTGCATAGTGGTGATTAGATAATGAGTGAATTTAAACTTTCTGTGAACTATCCCTTTAAGGCCATGAATTCATATTTTAATGGAAAAAAACACATAGAAATGTGTAATTCCAGGTGTTGAATCAATGCCAGGAGAAAACCTAAACGCTCCTCTCACTCCTCCTGTTGACTTTTAAATTCAGTCACTGCTGTGTTCACTTTTTCACGTTGTTCCTAATCTCTATCTATCTTGCTTCATCTTTCTGTACACACACGCACATGCATGCCCGCAACACAAACAACACACACCACGCTTAAAACTGCATATAAACTTTATTGATGTAGAGTGTGCTTCAGGGAGGAACACATCTGTCGAAGATGAGGATGCCAGTACTGTAGAATTGGAACTGCAGGACACATGGTTTTGTGTTAGCCAGCACACGCACGCACGCACGCACGCACGCACGCACACACACACACACACACACACACACACACACACACACACACACACACTGTTTTTTTTGTCTTCGGAGGTAAAACACTCCTACCTATTTTTTATGATTTCTGTTTCTGTTTCCATCTGTTCAAATGTGTCTGGTTTCACCCCCCTGCGTGCACTGTTCTACTTGTATAATGCTGAATCAGTAAACATTCATCTGTTACTGCTTTGCTTTCCAAGTACAATAGTGAACACATTTGTTAACACAACTTCTGCAGATCAGATTATTTGCCTAACATGTCAACTGCTCCTGTTTATTAATTTGTTTCTTTCTGGAGCTTTCAATGTGAGTTAAACAGTTGTAATTAGAGCTGACCTATAATCAAATATTTTTTGAACATGGTCATCGAGCCCACATACCAAATGGGATGATGGCACTTGGGCAGTCCTCTCCCGTTTGCCAGATCTGGGCCACAAGTGAGCCATCGCATTACTGCATTTCAACCAAAGGTGCCAAAGGGGGACTGGATTCGGGCCATATTCACCATTTATCATGGGCCACTTCAGATCACACCTCGTTTTGAGATATTGCTATTTTACAAGTGGGCCAGTTTAGGCTCAGATCCGTATCGTCCAGGCCCCAAGAAGGCATGAAGTGCCACATCATTGACTGAAGTGGCCCACATCCGTATGCTATCTGGGTTTCCAGCTATGCCACTGCAAATATTCATTGTTGTTATTCAAACTGAATATCCTTTTCAGACTCTTGGTTGGGAAAACAATGCAGTGCAAGACCTTTGATTTCCAGCTATATTATGAAGAAAACACAGAGGGTCCTAAACATGCTATGAGTAATATAATGCTACTTAACCATCTTACATAAAAAATGATCCAATTGAAACTATTAGCATCTATCTATCTATCTATCTATCTATCTATCTACCATGGCAGAAAGCACAGGAAAGAGCAAGTGAGTTGACCTTGAGTGCAGACGACACACAACATTATGATTACAGTTAGACTCTCACTTGAAGGTGAGTGACTTGCTGTAAGATCTAAATAGCCTCTCTCTCTCTCTCTCATCTCTCGACACACCTGGTTCAGCTGTTGAGGTGTTGTTTGTTGTGTGATGTTGCATTAAACAGTTGAACCCTGACAGGATGCACCGACCGGACCATATGCAGTGACTTGTCACCAGTTGGAGGTTTCTCTGCAGGTCGCCAGCCGCTGGTGACGGCAACAATTGGGATTCAAGCTGCTCTCCTGTTTCTCTCGGCCTGTCTGTCACTCCACAGCGCTGAGCACCATGCCGGGCTCGGGATATGAAAGATCAGATACAACTTTCAGCTGCAATAGGTGATTTGCTGGTATCACAGAGTGATGGGGTCAGATGTCACAGCAAATCAAATCATTTGGCGTCTGTCGTGAGATTACACGAAAAATATTGGATTCTGAATGTGACACAGAAAGGACGTCAATATCTCCAAATTAGCCTATAACGGTTCATTTCAACCACATGTACATGACAAAAAAAAAGGAAAACAGCAATGTGAAGAGGACCGTGGAAGAACGAAATGTAAAATGTCCCTTGGGTTGTGTCATTCCCCGGCCATGTCTCCTATTTTACCCATGGATATGAAACCACTCGAGCAACAGTGAATGTGTGAGGAGTCGCTAGCGAAAAAACCTGCCCACAAAATGACCCCTCTCTACCCTGTGCCATTTCTTTTCCATGACCAGGAAAAATAATGGAGTAAGTGTGTAGAGAGACCAAAACATGTGTTTGTCTCCTCTCGTGGGAGTTTCTTGTCTTTACACTTTTCAGGTTTTGACTGATGGGAGTTTCTTTTCCGTGTTTTTTTAAATGTTCTATATAGGGTTATTTCCTCTCATTCCACTCAATCTGTAATATGAAGCTAATGTAGAGCCACGAGTTGGACTGTTGTCACACACGCTCGACAAATAACGAGTCAGTCTCAGCTGTCAATCATTTGACATAAAATCTAAAACCTAAATCAACAAAAAACATCTTTGAGAAAAAAAATGTTGACGTGTACGTTGACTTTTTAGTTTGGTCCATGTCCCATCCACTAACATGGAGGAGGCAGGATTTTAGAGCTGTACCACAGCCGGCCACTAGGGGACGATCAAGAACTTTTGGCTTCACATTTGAGGAGCTGTCATGTCATCACTCTTATCTGGTCTATGATTTTAAGTGAGATATACAATGTCAGTTGTTAGTTAATTATTATTTCTCTTGTTAAATGTTAGTTGTCAGCTGTTTGTGAATTATATGCCACATTTCAGGTTCATTAGAGACATAAAGTAACTGTGATAAAAAGCATAAAAGTAAGATATTCCTAAATCCTCACGATGCATGAGCATGAACTCCCTCAACAAGCCATTAAGCCCTAACCTCGTTTGGCTGCCACTGTGCCACCAAACCTAATAATTGGAAACTAGAATTTAATTGGTAGGCCTATAATACTGTGTCTCCATTTATTTGTTGGCTTAATTGTTGCTATCTTATGTTGAGAATGGCTTCCCCCCACTCTCATTTTGTCAAATTATTATAAATGATCATATCAGTGATTTCACACATCGTTTCTTCCTGTTTCCATAATGGCCACATATGATTGAGAATAATGCAGAAGCCCCCTTTGCTTGTTAGAATATATCCCAAACTTTAAATTGTGTTTCCTCTAATATCACCCTTGTTTTACCCGGTGCATGAAAAACACTATTATATAATATTAACAATGATGGTAGCAGCTTTTAAAACAATTAGGGATAAATCTGTGGGCTTACTCTTGCAGTTATGTGTAGAATCTGCTCAGACCATAAAAACCAGTCGACACGCCCGAGCTGTTCCAGGCTGAGTTGAGGAGGCAGAGTTGCACTCAGCAGCAGGCTGCGGCACCGTGTGGTGCCCTGGTGCCTGAGGTGTGGTGACATGATGCGAGCTGACAGGTGGCACCATGGGTAATAGGGCTAAAACTCCCATCATGCAGCCCGCTGAGGTCCTGTCCTGCTCCCCTGACCAACTCCAAATTCAAATCTCCTCAGCCACTGCTTTACAGCCCAGTGTAATTAAAAGCCGCAGGAAGGTTGTGGTTATGATATAGCTTTGAGGTTTGGAGCAAGTCAAATGAACTATTTGACTTTTAAAGGCTATTTGCACACAGTGGGTGTCTTATTTTGAAAAGCTCTGGGTTAGCCGCAGTGACGGACATCCTGCTGTTTTAGGGCTGAAATTATGGAGAGCGTTTCGGCTTAGTGGTCTGCTATTAAGTACAAAAAGTCATTAAGATGTGATGTTTACGGGTCCAAAGGAACAGCTGGAGTATTCACATTTGTTGCATTGATTTCTTTATTTTTTTCCATCAAAAGAAATGCACAGATCAGCAAAGCTACTACATACAAATGGCCATACAATAGCAATTCAATGTTTGTTCTTGTTTGAAGGTGTTCAGTAAATTCTCATGTATTTATACATTTCATACCTTGAACGTTTGCATTCAGCAAAAAATTAAAAAAATAAAAACCAATCAAACCGATGCTGTTCTTCCATCTTCAAATGAAAAACCTCAGCCACAAACTGGACAGCTACATGTCACTGCTCCAGAAAAACGACTGTACTTACATACAATAAAGAAATAAACAAAAGTCTTGCATAGCTTCATTGTAATGTAGTTACAGTACAGTAAGGCACTTCATGAAAAAATTTAGGCATTTTTTAAAATCCTACATAAACCTTTTTTTCCACATCATTCTAAAACTTCATCTCACGGTTACAACACCTGAAAAACAAAACTTTTCCATATCACATTTTTTGCACACAACATAAATCTACTATACTTCTCTGCTTTTCTTTTGGCTTTAAGTCTCAAGTTCAACATTCTCAAAATATTGAAGTTGGGTTCTTGTGCATAATGTGACCGA
Organism: Hippoglossus hippoglossus; assembly: GCF_009819705.1. Classification (NCBI taxonomy): domain Eukaryota; kingdom Metazoa; phylum Chordata; class Actinopteri; order Pleuronectiformes; family Pleuronectidae; genus Hippoglossus; species Hippoglossus hippoglossus. The sequence goes on from NC_047172.1 coordinate 14,929,229, forward strand.
CACATTGTCCCATAACCCCACACAACCCAGTGTTTCTCAAAAAAGACAAAATAAAATATTGTGCAATGATTCGGGGTTATGTGGGGTAAAAGGCAACACGCTGTCAAAAAACGAGTCCCAAAACAAAAATAAAAAATCTAAATGTCTGGTTACAGCTCATTTCCTCACAGACGGGCACTGTACCGACGGTGACAAAGGTACGGCTGACGGGAGAAGAAGACTTTTCTCATGTTTTAGATAAAAACTTGTTTCGCCTTGTCTCTCCCCAGGCCGTTGGTGGGATGACTGTGTAGTGTTGTAGTCCAGAAGCTGCATGTCGGACTACAAATTCCAGCAGCCCACTGAATATTGATAGAGGTAAAGAGGATGCGTCTGCTCTACCCGAGCTGATCTTCGTACTGTTTTCGGAAGCAATCGCCAGCTGGGAAGAAATCCCACAACCGCTCCTGGTACATCTTCCACACATACGACTCCTGGACACACACACACATACAAAAACACTTTTTAGAGTTAGTGGAAGAAAAATTGTTAAACTTTTGGACATTATCACATGCATACAAAACATGCAGTGGATTAGAGCTGAACAATTAGTCTTTTTCATGTTATGTTTTTTAAACAGCAAAAGGGTTTTTCTAATTAATAATTATAATTTACATAATTAACACAGTCTTAAGATGCAGGACATTACATTTAAAGCTGGTGAAAAAACTATGTATAATAATATAATGAGAGCGGCCATGAAAGCCAAGTCTATGTCACATGTATTCAACTGTAATTAATTCATGTTAATTTGGGAAAAAATCTTTTAAACTCTTATTTTGCTGCTTGACATTGCAAAGCTGTCGACATCAGATAATACCAGTGTGATTTTGTTATTATTATTTATTGATTATTATATTATTTATTGATTATTATAGCTATAAAATGTTCATCAATATATAAAAATACACTACAAAATCTTGTTAATATATGTTAGTAATTGTAAGGTCACCAAAAACGCTTAGAATAATTTTATAAATTTGAGGCCAAGTAGGTAATTCTTTTCTATATAAAATCTAGGACGACTGAAAGAGGAAGCTACTGTTTTATTAATCTAATTCTATTTGTGTAGAAACTACACTGGTTAGAAAAAAATTCTCAGTACAATCATATCTTATTTAACACTATGCAGACCACAAATACGGGCCTGGAGTTAAACTGTGGGGAAACAGCGTCATCCATCCATGTCTCTGGACTGTGGGAGTTCACAGAGAAAACCCACGCAGACATGGGGGTAAAATAATAACTCCACACAGACAGAACCCGCCCCGAACCGGATTCAAAACAAAGAACCTTTTTGCTGTGGGTTGACAACCACAAAATCCATCAGTGTGATTAGATATTTAGATGCACACACCCCAACAGTATCTCTGACATTGACAGGAGGGTAATTGATTCTTTTAATTGGTGGAAGACTCCTCAGAGACAGATGATCATACTGTACCTGACCGGTGTGCTCTGTCTCGTCCTTGTTGATACGGTACATCAAGAAAAAACCTTTAGAGAACAAACCACAGGCCAATCAGAAGAAACACACATACGTCACAGTAAGCTGTCACATTCTCCTGCCTTCACTTCATCATCTCAGTTCAAACGCTCAACACAGAAACCAGAAGCGTCACTGGGGCTCACGTTCATTTCTCAAACTCCGAATTCACAGGAAATGTCGACCTCTGTGTCACTAGGAGGCTTCGCACATTCTGACGCATGTGGTCTACACAAAGAACACCATCCCCCGTCTCCGTCACAGAATCACCTGTTGTTCCCAAAATCAAGTGTAAATGGCAGCGGGCCGCTGTGTAGCTCTGTGGGCATCACAAGCGTGCCAAATCACGATGAATAGTGCATGAGAGCACGCCATCCCAAACCCATTTTCCAATAAAGTTCCCCGGCATTAAATAGTAATGAAGCAACATAATGAGGTCGCTCACATATCCTCTGGCCGGCTGACAGTGAGCGCAAATGGACTGAGACCTTCTATTCTCCCAGGCGTCAGAGGGACACTGGATAAGCGGAGGAGCGCAGGGGAACAAGGAGACATGTGGAAAGAGGACCTGAAGCCACGTAGTGATCTGGATCACTGCGGCTGTTAGTGACTGTGGCCCTAATGTTGTGTTAATGTGCTCAAGCCATCAATCATGTGGTTAAATTACTGAAAAGAGGCAACACGTGCTTGTGAAAGAGGACAATGTTGATTTTATACATTTGTAGTTAAAATGTAAAATGATTTGAGGTGAGACACTTACAGGTAGTTTGCCAAGGTTGTGCTCTTGTAAGGTGTGAGTCTCAAATCCATGCGGTGTCGTGTCGAATAATCGTACCGATCCCACATATGAAGCATTTGGTCTGAGGACAGAAATGAAAATGATGATTGTAACACATTCTTCTATTTGCGGTTTTGTTCTTGTGCTTCAGTAAATTAAATTTAGTAAAGGAAACAATCAACCAATCAGAATTCATGTTGTCTTCCTCCTCAGTCTGACATAAGGTTTATTTGTCTAATTATAAATTCGCCTTTAACCGTGGTTATTCTTGTATTTAAAAGGGATATGATGTACACTACTGTAAGCTAGCATCAAGTAAAAGGCAACACAAATCCTGTCGTAGGAATTTTCATCTTTTGTCTTTACTTGTATTTTGCATTTATTTCTCTGTGAATTTCTTTAAAAAAATCATATTTTAAATTAAATATTTATTTTCCATTTTCTCTGAAGAACCAAAAAAACTGTCCTAAAGTGCACTCTGATCCTCATCTGCTTCAAAGAGAGACAGAAGGCCTAAAAAAACAAAAGTAGGCCACATGTCTTAAATCAACTCGCCCAGGAGGGAAGTACTTGACTTGTCTAACAGACAGTGTTAAAGTTAAGGAATATGTTTTCGGTAAAATATCATTGTCATTTGAGACAAAGCACTGTCTGCAAAATTAACTCCTTCCCTTGTTTTTGTCGTATAAGTCTATTGTTAGATTCGCATTTACAAATGAATATATATAACATGACATAAAGGGTATATGGGAGAATTTCTAGTTAAAATATTTGGGCAAAACATCATGATTTTATTATCTATATATTTTTTATAATACACGTGAAGTCACCACCAGGCAGTATTTCCTTCAACAGGACAAAAACCCCCATCATCATTCCGTCCCCTGCTCCGTAGGTCGGCGAGTGCGAGTGAGAATGAAATGTCCTCTCACCTCCATGTCCTCTTTCACTTGTTCCTGTTGGTCTCTCAGCTCGCCAAAGGCATCGATGATCAAACCTGCAGCCACAAAGGAAGTGCAGTGAGCATATCGTATACACTGTGGGGTGTCTGTGTAATGAATGCAGCAGCAACCCGGCTACCCTCACTGCTTAAAAATGTAGGCTGGAGTGTGAGATGCACGTGCTACTGCCATGTGGAGCTTTGCACAGAGATTTATTTACATACCCCAGTCAGTCTCTGATGGAAAATATATCACTTAAAGATTGTGTGAGTATCTCCTGAGCTCACCCTGGATGATGGCCAGCAGGATGACGATGACGAAGAAGAAGAAGGTGATGTCGAAGAGGATGCGGTAGAGCTCATAGGGGTCACCCGCCGGGTCCTCGATCTCGTCCCCGATGCCCCCGCCGGCTCTCACCCCAACGTACATGTGGAACAGGTAGCACTGTGCAAACACACAGCAGGGGTCAGGACGTAGGTCATTCCAGGACGAACATGAGCAACAGGAACTTCTTTAAAAATATGCGAGTAATGTTTACCGTCATCATGTCATCACACTTCATGTCCGGCTCGTCCTCGTCCTCGCTCTTGTTGTAGAACTTCCTGAAGAAGTTGAAGGCCACCACAGTGTAGAGGTAGACCACCACTGCCAGCAGGCCCACCGTCAACACCAGCTAAACCATTGGAATCACACAGTTGGGTTTAATTTGACTGATTATATATTAATCTATGTTTATATATTATATCACTGTATTAATGTATTGTGGTTTTGCACTGTGCTGCATGGCTTGTATGTCGTCAACTGTCAGTGCTATTTCTATTGTTATTGTTTGTTGATTTTGGGCTCAAAAACATCTCACCAAAGGACTGCAGTGGAAAATTTGCCAGCTGGCTAACACTGGCACATTTACAGGGATGTAGATTATTATGTGTATTGTCCTTAAATAAATAAATGAAATGAAATTCAAGCTTCACGTAGAAACGCACTGTTCAAAGATAAAAAAGCTGCAAAACTCTCACGAGGAACACGATGGCACTGAGTCGAGAAATGAGATGGTTGAGAGAAGGAAAACTTCACTTATTCGCAGTGAATAAAAGTTAATTGCTGCTTTATATTTCACATCTGACACAAAGCTCTGCTCAGAAACGGCTCACACATTGATTTTACTTGTGGACCTGAACAGCAACAACAGTGGGAGCAGCAGTAAACTGCATTGGGATTGACAGCTCGATTGATCTGCCCACAGGCAGCGTAGTGTGGGAGGTGTGTGTGTGGGAGGTGTGTGTGTGTGTGTGTGTGTGTGTGTGTGTGTGTGTGTGTGTGTGTGTGTGTGTGGGAGGTGTGTCCACCCTTGGAGATTGAGGTGACATTAAATTTTGATTTGTGCCTCTGGTCAGTCATGAGAATCTCTGCAAGAAGTGAGAGTCCAAAAATGGGAATTAAATGAAGGAATTTGAGTCAGGGATGCATAAAGGATGCATGTCCCTGTTTTCCCTTTTTACTTGAATTCTTCTTATTAACATAAGATATTTATTCGATGATAACTAAGCATGATTTTAACATCTAGTATCTATGCACAAGTATGACACCTGCCAACCATAGAGCAAAAAGTGGAGGAGCTGTTAGACCTTATCAGAGTAAAGGAGGATTAGTCATGTGACCAGACACATAAATCCAATAGCATGTACATGTTGCTGTGGATCTAGTTAATGTCTTTGATCTAATAGAATATTTCAAATTCCACAACCGAGTATTCTGCCTCTTTTATAGATGAGGAAATGTTTGGTCGTGGTCAACTGTGACAATCGTTAATTCTGTAGGATTTTGTATTTCCTCAAGAAACGATGAGATTGACGATACTTGCCAACCATATAGAGAAAGTGGAATCAACAAAGTTTTCTCAGGAGCTCTTAGTATTTGACCAGAAAGATAAATCTAATAGTATGTGCAAGTTGCTCTGTAAAGTTAATATGTGACAGTGTGCCATGTTAGCCATAACCACTGTAAAACCAAAAGTATCTCAAAGCTTGGTTGACACAGGCTTGACACTAGTGATCCCAAAGCCTAACCTCAACCTTTAACTCTGTAGTGACCCCTGCTGCTTAGTAGAAGACCTGCATCCTCCTCCTCCTCCTCCTCCTCACCTGTTTGCCGTTGTGTGTGACAGAGGAGAGGATGGTGCGGAGGGTCTTGAAGCCCATGGCAATGTCCAGGAGATGAGCGGCGAAGAAGAAGTTGTTGTAGTGGCCCAGAATGGACATGGTGGTGTACCACACTAGATACAGGAAAGACTGGGAGAGAAACAACATGAGGGGATTTATCAGAATCCATCTGTCCAGTCGTAATGTCGTCAATCAACCCTCCATCTATAAAAGTCCTTCACTCGGCCATTTCCAACTTACATTGTCTGTGATCACCACTCCCAATTTCCACACGTGGTACTTGGTATCGATTGAGCTCAACCTGGCAACAGAGAAAAGTTGATACGAGAGGTTCGTATTTTCTGTTTGACCTCTATTTTTGGTTCAATTCATTTCTGGCCCGTCTGCACTCTTTATCCGTCTAATCTCTCACCATGACACCAGCGAAGCCTCCTTGGCAACAGTTTCCTCTGTCGGATTGAAATCCAGGGCACTTTTATCTAAACCCAGCAGCTCTGCTATCCTCTCCGCTCCGTACAGGTCTCCGTACTTTTTGATCACCTACGAGCGGCAGGAACAGAGGAGGCGACGACACTGTTACACTGACATTTAGTAAATGTCACCAGATTCGGTTAATCTTCTGTGTGTGCGTAACAGATTAACACAAAAACAAAAATTACGTAAGCCACTTACTTTCCGTTTGACAAATTTATCCCAGTAGTTGTTTGGGAACGAACTGATAAAACAAAGAAGGAAAAAAAAATGGATTAATCATTTGTTTATACAAGATTATGAGTCAGAGAGTTTAATACCTGAGCTGTTTTTTTGACTCACGGCGTATTAATGACCAGTCTGTCCCACTGCCCTTTAATGTCATCATCAGACGGCTGCTCCGTGATGTAGAGGCCGGCAAACTCCAGCTTCCTCGCTATCTCCTTCTCCCGTTTGAACACCACCAGTGGAACCTTTCACACAGACAGAGAATTTGGCTGCATCATTGGCCCGCTGAAGGATATAATGCACAGTTAATTTCAATAGACTGCATACCCAGCTTGTTTACTGCTGACACTGACAGTAGTACAGAAGTGAAGGACAGTGTTTGTGTGAGTGTGGTCTGCTGGTTGTTCACAGATCTCTGTTGCTGACTAAGTGGGAGCAGGGTTTTGCCAAATAATTCAGATCAGACAGACAAAATCCTTGGTGCCTTTTAAATCTCTTCTCCAAACACTTTTTTTTGACAAAGCTTTTTTGAATGTTGGACATTCAGCCGTTTTATTTTCTGTGTAATGAACTTTTATTCCCCTCTGTTTTATGACCTGATTATCTTTTTTTTTTTTTTGATTGCTGTTGTTTTAATCTCTATTTTCTTATCTTTGTTAAGACTAGAATTACTGCAATGGGGTTGTACGCCTCCGTCAACCAGTGAAGTTTCAGTCTACATACATTTTTTCCAACGTCAATGTCAATTTTATTTATATAGCACATTTAAAACAACCTGGTTGACCAGTGGGCTTCACAAAGTACAAGGTACAACAAGCTCCAGACTCATATGAGGTCATCAAGACCTTTGAGTCAAAGTAACAACTCGTCAAATATTCAAGAGATTCCATTAAGGCAAGCTTAAGATCCGACATATTCAAAAGGACAAAAACATTTTGTGAGGCTAACTTGACCTTAGACCTTTCCAAATTTGAAATGATTCTCTCAAAGCGTTCTTAAATAACCCGTTCACGAGGCCGAACGGGTTTGTGAGATCAGAGCGACCTTGACCTTTAATCTCCAAATTCTAATCTGTTCAACCATGTGTCCAATTTTAAGAAATTCCCTCCAGTTGATCATTAAATATCATGTTAACAAGCATTGGACAGCTGCACATCCCGAAAACATTCTGCCTCTGGCCGATGCAGAGGCAGAAGATGTGCAATATCAGGCAGAAGATGTGCAATATCAATAAGGTTATATTATTATATTATTATTAACCACAAAGAAGTGAAAAATAAAAAAACATTCTTGCAAAACATGTCAAATGCTCATACTTTTGCTCATAAATGCTAAATAAATGTATGAAGCAAAATCTTATTTTGCTTTAATCCTCACACTGTTTCTAAAAGTCACTCAAACGAAGAAAAAGTGTATTGAGTGTATTTTTGAAGCTGCACCTTCAGATAGTAGTATCCCACTACACACAGGAAAGATATGATGGTGTGTAGTATTGCCAGACAGCGAAGCGTCGGCGCCATGTAGCCTGTGCTCTCCTGCAGGACGAAGTACTCAATCGCTCCTTCATCTTCCTCCTCCCCGGCTCTGCCTTGACCATTCCAGGGGTCTTCATCGTCTGAGTAATCACCGGTTACCTGAAAGACAAGAAGGCATTTCTGAGTTTTCACCTGAGCGCTTGTAACAATCTACAGACTTTATTTACTTTATTCACAGAATTGTGGCTTGACTAGAATCTTACTTTGTAGAAGAGCAGAATGAAGTTGATGGCAAAGGCGACAAAAAGTGCCAGGAAGCGGAGGTTGTAGAAGTTTCGGGCAAGGTAGTTCTGTGAAAATAATCATTTTAAGATTTAAGACGTATAAATGGAATTCATTTTTCTTCTCTTACCAAGATGTGGTTGAAACATCAGACTCTTTTTAAGATATCTCACCAGCATCTTGGTCTGGTAGATTTCCAGGCCAGCGAAGAAGCTGGCCATGAAGGCCTCTGGTGGTTCTTTTCTCGGGCCGAGCCTTTTCTTCGGGGCTTTCTTCTCCTGCGGGGAGGGCTCGGGAGGGCCTTCATCTTTGGACTTGTCATGGTCCTTCTTTTCCCCATCTTCCGAACTGCAACGATAAATCCTCTATTAGTGTCACACACATACATGCAACTGTGAGAAACACACATGGAGCGATGGTTGTGAGCTAGTTCAGGCAGTCGACTCCAGCTGCACGGCTCTGCTCATGTGACCTGCCTCACTCTACACATCCTCTAGGCAGCCTACTCAAGCTGCATAGATTTCCCATCTCTGCCTTTTGCTCATCAGTGCCTCTGCTGCCCTGTTTTAGTATTGCTGCCTGTCCAGTCAGCCCCCTCCACCACTCCAGCATCCAAGCAAACTCTAACTATGATCTGCTGCTGCAAGAACCATGTATAATGCGAGTTGTCTGACTGAAATTTACATACATGTGCCCTAAGAGAGGAGCGAAACTACCAAAGCACAATAGATGATCATTTTACATATATAAATGATGGTGTTTACACACAAACACACACACACACACTTGGATGAGTGTTTTTCCGGCCCTTAGCTCATATTCCATCGGTTGCCACTGAGGATGAAAAACGCACAATTCAAAGTTCAACACTCACTCTCCTTTCTCTGAATCAGATTTGTAGTCTCCATTCACAGCCCTCTTCTTGGCTGCCATCTGTAACAAATACATTTAATGACCATCTGTTACTTTAACAGGTTGTACTGGTATGAGGACAAATGTGTTTTAAATAAATCGCTGACACAATTGTTGTTGTGTTTAAGTATCCACTAGTTAAGGCATGATTAGAAAGAGAGCTATCATCATTCCATTTGATTCAATGTGATTACCGACCTGTGCTTTCTTCTGCCTGACAGCACTGGCAATGGATGGAGCGTCCCCCACCACCACCTCAGACACGTCCCCCAGCCCCGGCTCAGCCCCGTGCTTCCCCTCCTTTTTGGGCTGTATGTTCAGCAGCTCGGCCATCAGGTCTGCCTCCGCCGCTTCCCCCTGAGCCATCTGACCCAGCTGTGCCAACGCTGACGCTTCGCTCGCCCCCATCTTCTCCGTCTCCAACACGTCTCCATGGATGCCAAACTGAGTGGGATCCGGCATGTTGCCCAAAATATCCGTCACCTTCATATTCTTAGCCCCTTCAACGAGGCCACCGCCAAACATGGTGGTCCACAAGATGTGGAAGAAGCCCCAAATCAGGCTGTAGACCAAGTGGAAGAGTCCAGTGATGATCATCCAGAAGAAGGAGAAGAAGCTGCGCACCATCTCCTTCACGCTCATCTTCTTGAATTTCCTGTACCGCCGCCTCATGCTCTTCAGTGTTAGCATTTGGCGGAAGTGACAGAGGCTTTTTTTCAACGAGATGCAGGCGATCGTGAAGGCAGAGGAAGACTCTAACATGCTGTCCTCCTCCTCCTCCTCCTCCTGGTTCTCCATGACACTCTGGTTGTCTTCCTCATCCTCCTCCGGTCGCTCCACCGGGTCGGGCTCTGAAATTTGAGAAGCCAGCTGCATCTCAAAGATGGTGTCCTCGCAGAAGTTAACAAACAGCTCCATCTTCTCGCTCTCGCCGCCTTCATTGACGACATCGAAGATAAACTGTCGCTTCGACTCCTTCACCTGAGGCTTTTCCCACTGGGTGCGACTCGACTCGCTGATCTCGAAGTAGACTCTCTCGATGCGCTTGGCTCCCCCCATGATCTCGATGCGACCCAGATAAGGTTCGAAGTAGCTGAGAACGCTCTCTGCCAGGTCGAGGAACGTTGAGAGGCGAGCGTCGTGAGGCATGTGCTCAGAGAGATTGGTCAGCAGCACGGCTACATTAAAGCCGATGTCTTTGGCGGGTTCGTGAAACCTCTCCACAAACTGCTCATAGTTGAACATGTCATTCTCATCAGCCTCGGCACACGAGAGGAGGAACTCGATCTCAGACTGGGAGTACTGTTTCTGGTTCTCCATGGACTTCTGGAAATCCTTCTTTGAGATGATCCCTTTGCTCTCAGGGTCATACTCCCTGAAGCTGTCGGACGTGGTCAAGTCCTTCAACTTGAGGAACATATCGAAGAATTTCAGGATCATCTCCACATTGCTGGAAGATTCCACTAAAGTGTCCACCATTTGTTTGCCAATGGTGCCATTGACAACGTTACCTGTGAAGTGATGGAGAAAAAAAGCGAAATCTGTCAGTAAACACGAGGAACACTCTGTACAGATTAAGCAAAGCTGCTGCTGTAAATATTTAATTACATCCCACGCAAACAAAAGTGTTTGATGAAAGTCATAAAAAAAGAGACAATATCCTTGTAACTCATAGTGTATGTGAGTCATTTACCTTCGAGAAGAGACAGCATCATAACGATCATGTCCTTCTGCAGGTCCAGCAGCTCCTTCAGCAGTTCAATCTGACTGGAGTCCTGTTAGAAGTGGACAGAAAGGGGAAACCTTGTGACTCACATCACACTACATCACACAGATTACATTGTAAAGACACTGTCTAATATCCCCAAGTTGCATTTGGAGAGATCAAGGCCGCCTGTGATTGTGAGGGGCCCACGATGGCCCTGCTGGGGCCCAGAAGGCCTTTCTAGGAAACATCCATCCATCAGCACCAGGGTTAATGCTATTTCACTGTCTAGAAGCAGATGGTCGGGTCAGTCTGACTCATTTAGGGTCTCCGTGGAGACTGTATTTAGCATGCCATAAATCGGAGGCATACTTTGATGAGCTTAATTCCAAAACTCCTCCACCTGTGCTCTCGTTCTTGCCGGCTCCTACTGTCACATCCAGATAAGGTTAGATGGTTGGATTACATCCCACCGCTGCCATATGGGGGTGCGGAGGAAAAAGCCATGGATGAAGTCATACATCACATAGCTGAGTGGAAGTATATGTGTCACTGCTGGAGTGGCAGAGGAGATTGCTATCATTTGGCCTGGAGAGCCCTCTAGTGGCAAGAGATATTCTAAAAGAGCCTGTGGTTGGCAAAGATGAGGAGAAGTTAAGATTCATTCCTCAAAACTGCTTATATCTAATATGGATTAAGTTTATAAAGCAAATTTAAAGAGACGAGTTGACCAATGTGGTGTACAACAAATAAAAACAAATATCGACAAGAATAAAATATAATAAAAGTATATTATAAAAGTAAACAAAAAAACAACTATGGACAAAAGCCTGAGAAAACACGTGGGTCTACAGTTTAACCTCAAATACGTCTATGGAGGGAGAATAAGCACTTGGCAGAAGATGTCGCTTCAAATTGTAACATTGAATAATATGATAAAGGGAAATCTTAATCTGCAGTAAATACTAACTATGGCTGTCAAATACAAGTAGTGGCTTACAAGTACAATATTTTCCTTTGAAATATAGTGAAGTAGAAGTATAGAGTGGTATAAAACTTAAATACTAGAGTGAAAGTACTAGAAGCTCAAAAACAAAAGTGTAAATACTTTCTGCATCCCAGAGACAAATACATAGCAACATCTTCACTTTAATGCAGTCAAACAGTTTATACCTGTGATAACTTCATCTGCATATTGGCAAACACGTGCAGGAATCCCACCACAGCGTCCCACAGTCTGCTGTGGGCCAGACTCTGCTGGTTCCCGATGCACGGACCCTGGAGACACAGAGCAGATCCCAGGATCAATATGCAATATTAATTGAACTTCAGATTTTTTATGTGGTGTCATTAAGAGTTTTATTAGTGCTACTTGTGTTGCAGTGCACTGTGATATAATCGTACCTGTATATACTCAGTTAACGAGTTGAAGACTTGTTTGGCCACTGCCAGAGCTTTGGAGAAGTTCCTCTGACCGGCCTCGTCGATGATGTCCTTACCAGAGTAGTACCAGTAGAAATCACTGATGGATTCCTATTGGAGGAGAAATGCAAAATACATTGGGCAAATTAAAGACGATGGATGAATACGTAAAATATAATTTTGTAGCAATCTTAAATATCCTACCTGGAGTCTGAGGAGGTAGTCCACAGTGCTGATGATGATGTTGACTGTAGTTGTGTTCCCTGTCTGAGTTCTCAGGAAGTTCTGAAAATCTAAAACAATGACAGGTCAGAGAGGAGTAGATTCTCAACACGCAGCCTGGAGAGTAACGTCTTTCAAATTTTTGTGTATCGGGAAAAGAGGGCACCCACCATTGTTGTGGCCCTCACAGAGAAGCTGCAGAAACCTAAAGAGGTCCTGAGTGAACTCATCGTTCTGCAGAACCTTGGAACCTGACGACAGGAAAAGAGATTAACTGTCTGTTTCAGCGATGAGAAGGTCAGATCATCACTGTAACGCCAGTACAGGCAGCGGAGCTTGCATAGCTTTGACTTACTGATAAAACTGCTGTCTATTTGTCAAATTATGTGCACTATGTTTTCAGAACACACAAACAAGGTATAGTGCATCATTTCACAAATGAGGAATAGGGTTTTATATATATAAGCTTTGCTGTTTAACACAGACAAAGCTTTGGGATCGGGATTACTTCTTTATAAGCACTGGTTAGTATTTATAGAAATTAAGAAACAACAAAAAAAGTTCCCACACAAATGAAAAGCACGGACTTCTTATTAAAAAAGAAGACGTGGAGAGATTAGAGTCAGTTTGAGGCACCTGACCATGGACTGAACAATCTATCCAGATGTAAGAGGAGCATGCATGCGTTCCGTCAGTCCAGGGCACAGAGGAGGTGGTTGTTTTGTTATGCATTCAGGACGAGGGAGGAGGAGGAGGACGAGGAGGAGGAGGAGGAGGAGGAGGAGGAGGAAGGGTGGGGAGAGGAGGCAGGGATTGGGAGGGAATCAGGGAGATGGGGGGGGGGGGGGGGGGGGGGGGGGTTTGAACGAAGAGCAAACAAGATGTCAGCATTGCAATAGGATGAGTAGAATCTAAACCATGTATTTACCCCGCTCACTCACGTTGACTGCGACCGATGAGATAAAAAACATGACCAGAAGAAAAACAAACAAACAAAACAAAAAGCAGACATAAGCAAAGGAGAAGACATTGAGATTCAATTAGAAGAAGTAGGAACAGGAAAGAGTGAGAGCGCTGTATAGATATATCTTTACATACTCACACTGATTAGCGACATTGACATATATACGGGTACAATTAAACAGTCTTAAGGGTAACGTCTGCTCACTGGGCAGGTGTTTGGACTACAGGTTAGACAGGTTACCATCACTTATGCCTGAGCTGATGAGGTGAGAATGAGTTGACATGAGAAAAATCTATTCATGTACTGTATGTAACCCATCAGATTAAATAGAGAGCTCGGATTAGAAGTGGACGTTTATGTGGATGCAGTTGCAACAAGGGCCCAGACAGGACTTAGACATACAGTAGCACAGGTTTCACATGCATGACAATGACGGACACGACATGAGACACAAGAGACAAACGTGACGTGGAAATGGGCTCGTATGTCGAAAAGAAAATATGAAAGAGCAAATGTTTCATCAAACTTAACGCTGCACGAGAATGAGACACGACAAGAGTTCTACATGATTCTCTGAGATAACGGCGGTGAGGTTCAGCAACTGTTGTGGTTTGGACCATGTTCTGTAAAACTGAGGCCCTGTACAGACCTGGTGTTAACATCCGCCCTGAAAGATCCAATCACAAGTGGTCAGCGTTAATGTTCAGGTGTCTCCTGTGACCACTTGTGATCGTATCTCACTTCCTGCTCCAAATTCAAGTAATCACAACAATTTGTGTTAGTGAAGACCAAATGTTGATCTCGTTTTTACCCAGTTAGAGTTTACAGATATGTCTGATGTCTGATGAGCAGGCGAGCAAGAGTCAGGAGTCATGAGGGACTGAATGAACCTTGTGCAGCTCGGCTGTAAAGATACATTTTTCGTCAGCAAGTCAGACGACCCCCCGAATCTGGTTTGAGTGATCGGATGTCAGGACGCATGTGGGTGTGTTCAAACCTGAACTGACCACTTGTGATCGTATCACTCAGGACTGATTTAATACCAAGTCTGGAACAGAGCCTGAGGCGCTGACAACTTGCTGTAGCTGAGGGAAAAAGATCAGTTTGATGCACAAATAAGGTTATTAATTCCTTTAGCTCCGTTTCATTGTCAGTATCACTCACATGTCCAACAGTTTAGTGTGTGGTACATGAATTGCTTTTAGTTTTTAAGGGTTCTGTTGACACAGCATTCCTCAACAATGACGCCAAAACTAATGTGCAGATATTGACTTGTGGGTTTTTCATTCAGCACCACATTGAGGTCACAAATCCTCTGTGCATCAGCAGGATTAAAAGTCCCCTGGTGGACAACAAATGCACCAATCATACTGTAGGTAAATAAACGATAAGACAGTTTACCATGTTTATCATCCTCACTTACTTGATCCTTCTTCAGTAACCATCCCCAGACCTTCAGCTTTGTTTTGCCTTTCAAAAGCATTCAAGTCCAGAACACTGATGGAAGTGAAATACAAACAACGAATTATGATATGTTGCATTTATGTATTTCAGAAAAAGAACAGTGTTTTTCAGAGTTTGGGAGCTTCAACAATTGAGTATTTTTTACTTCCACCAAGCTGGGGAAGAAAAATAATAGTCAGAAAATATAGATTTTTATCAAAACCTATGGGTCAAACCCCCAAAACAGAGGATCCTTCACATCCCAACATGCAACCTGTATATTATTAGATGCCCATTTACTTTGCAGTTGAAGAATAAAATTAAAAAAGTTAATAAAGTCTAAAGTATAACAATAGGCTAATGGCTCAATTACCTGCAAGACATCATCAGTCCAGATAAACTTTTGAAAAAGCCAACATCTCTTTTTTCCTTCAGGTAGTCGAGCATTTTCTGCATCAAACACAAAGAAATCATTAATAAAGAGTTGATGCTGTTGACTGCACAACGTCTGCATGTGGTGGGCTGTTCACCTGCTGGACCACTGTGTTTCCCCCGTTCAGAATGGAGATGCCCAGTTTGAGGGTGAATGTCACCATAGCACCAAGTCGACCTGACGATCACAAATCAGACACCACAGTTTGATCAGAGAGGGCAGGTGTAGGACATCAGACTGTGTGTGTGTCTGTGTGTGTGTGTGTGTGTTTTCCTGCCTTTACTGGCACTGATCATCTGCAGCACCATCTCTGCAGCCCCTCGATCATGGAGTCTGGCCTGCTGATAAAGCATCTTCTGCTTCTCCATTTCCTTTTCCTGTAGGAAATGATTGAAAGAGAGAGAGATTGTGTAAAAAACAAAAAAACTAAGTGAAAGGCAGGAAAATACTCCCCAGAAATCAATAGTACCTCAAATGTTTTCTCTTTTCCTTCCTCCTCTTCCTCTTCTTCACCTTCCGCACAACTCTGGAAGAGAAAACAAATTGTACAACCTGAATAAAAAAAAAATAGCTGTACACCATAAATCTCATAAATAATGGATAGAATGTATAATACCTTTGCCATCATATCTGCATATGCAATATACAGGGGGTCTTCTTCCAAGGAACTAAAAGAGGAAGATGAATATCTGATGGTTAAACCTCATACAGCTATTAAATAACAGGTTTGAGTGATTTTATTTGTAGTCACTGCAATGTCTTTACAATAAGCAGCAAGATAAATGCAAAAAAGGGGATTGTTTCCCTCCGGTCATAAAACATATGGCAATGATTTAGCTTAATACATGTGTTTATTAGCTATGAGGCAGGCTGAAGCTATTAGGGGGCACAGATGGAGAAGTGCGGGCTGGCAGCGGGTGTCCCTGTGTGTGTGACGGTGAGTGTGCACGTACCTGCACTCAGTCAGAGCGTTGTGGCTGAAATGCAGAATGAGCTGGTGAAGCGGGTCTGGTTGTTTTCTAACCTCCTCCTCTTCCTCTTCCTCCACTATGGGCTGCGTCTTCTGGACAAAGTCATACAACACTGGGGCTCAGGCCTGTACTCGCCATGACAACAATATAACTAAACTGATACATCTGAACAATAGGTACAGGAACACTAACCCTGACAATACACTGCTATCTCTATGAGAATGAGATCGTGACCAGATATGCTGACAGCATGCACAAGCATAAGCATGGGTACAGTCATGGGTGCGTGCGCTTGCATGCATAAAGGGGGCGACTCTCTGGGTTTAATCTCTATAATAGATTTCCTGTCCCTTAATTCTGGGGCAGAGACTGTCATGATAACGACTCATTAGGGCCACTACAAGGTTAAACATCTGTGATTTCAAGAATAAATTAAAATAAATAAATTATTGTAAAAAGAACTTCGCCTTTTTTCTTGTAATATTACAACTTAATTCTTGTAATATCATATCTTTATTCTTGAAATCCCATTTTCTTCCCCTTTAAGTGGCCCTAATACTCTTTTACATTATATCAACTATTTTTCCTGGACGTTTTGGTTGTCTGGATCTTAAAGCTCTTTATCAGTTACACCATTAACTTCTTCAGTGATCCCCTGTGGCAAAGATGTACTATCTAAAGGGGGCAAATAAAGATTAGATTTTCAAAGTAAAAAGACACAAAAAAAACCACTCATTGGCACAGGAGGGTTGTGCCAATGTTCCTTCTCGATAGAATCTTATTTTCAATCAGAAAACTGAATTAACAATAATTTGCTGTAGGCTAAGAATCGGTAATCAGTCTTTTTAAATTATAGATTCTCATGGATTAGAAAGTACAAAATAAGAAAAAAGCAGTTAGGGTGCGTGTTGCATTATTTAGCTTACAACCAATTCAATCCATGATTGTGACATTTCATGACAGTGAAAATTTAGGAAAGGAAGCACAACTTTCATAATTTTCATTAGCGAGTCCAAGCATCGAGACGGGATGCTCTTACCTCCGCTGGATGGGGACAGACTACACAACACTTCACAAGAGCTGGCTCTGACATCAGCGCTGATGTCATGCTCGCCAAAAAATAGACTGACACGTGAGAAACACTATGTAGGACTGACAACGACGTGGCGTCACACGGTGAAACTGGCACTTTTCACAATGACACAAGTAAAGGAGGATGGTAAAACGGGGCGATGCTCGTCTCCCAGGACGGCGCCGAGGATAACACAAGTACTTACTGCAAGATCCTGCACTAGCTTCTCCTCAAAAGAGTACTCCTCTGTTTCTATCCATATTCTCTGATAGGCCAGGAGGAAGAGGTTAATAGAGCGATGCCTGAGGAAGGGCGAGAGGACCGGGTTAGATAGCAAAAGAAGAGGGAAGTCCCTTCAGGAGAGGTTAATACAGGTTAGTTTAGGGCACTGGCACATCCAACTGGTCACCTTGGAGGAAACGATCGCACAGAGCTGTTACGTACATGCTCTCTGCCAGACTGTTGGTTTACTCACACTTCTTTTTCATAACAAGCTAGTCCCATCAGCAGGCAGTAAATGCAATTCAGGGACTAGATTAATACGTTTCTGCCACAGACTGTATTTTTAAGATGGACGACATGACATCTCCCCAAAAGTGAAGAGAAAGTGTCTTGATCTCCCCCTGGTGACTTGCTGAAGTACAGGTCATAAAGCCCTGCCTGCTCCATGTTAGCATATAGGAAAATGGACCAAACTAAAAAGTCAAAATACATGTCAAATTAAGATTGTTTCTGTCAAGTCTGGTTTTAGTTAGTTACTTGATGATATACAAATGGGGTGAAACGTCATGATTGACAGCTGAGACTGGCACAAGATTCTAATCCGGGATATTTTGGCTTCATTTTTGAATAGGTGTTTTCCATCTTTTTATACAGTCTGAAGGATCTGCACAGTGAGTACATAAAGCAGGCATGTATCTGCAACAGTAGTTTGGCATTTAAGTGAATATTCTATCTTTATGTTCTTGCCGAGAGTGAGCAAAGGAATATCGCACCTGTAAGCTAAATGTGAAGCTAGAGCCAGGAGACAGTTAGCTTAGCATAAAGATTGGAAACAGGGTCACAGTGAGGACACAACCCTAGAAAGTGAGTGCACATGGTCCAGAAAAATTTCAGCACATAAACCCCTTGCAAAACCAAAATGTACACTTAGGACAGAGGCAGGCTAGCTTTTCCCCCCTGGTTCCAGTCTTTATGCTAAGCTAAGTTAATCACCTCCTGGCTGTAGCCTCAGTTATCAGAAAGACATAAAGGTGGCATCGATTTTCTCATCTTGTAATGGGCAAGAAAGAAAAACAGCAAGTTATTTTTCTTAAATTTTTGTATCAATCTTGATGCATCACTGTACAGATATGGACCAGTGGAAACACCAGGGGAAATATCTGGGGGTTACATTTTGTAGCATAGACCCGTGCCTGGAGGAAAGCGAAGGGGAAGGTTAGAAGACAGGTATGCAAGGTCAAACAGTGGCGACGTCACATCAGCGCTACGTTACCGTCAGCATGGAGAGCAGACTGTCATAGTCTGCGTTCTCATGCATTATCTCCAGCCACATATGTCGGTAGGCATTCACGAAGTAATTATTATTTTTGTGCCTGAGGGGATGAGGTACAACATGGTGAGCGTGACACTGAGGAGAGAAGACAGTCTGAACAGAGACAGAAAAGAGAAAGAGACGACATCTGAAAGCGTGAAACTCAGGAAAAGTCGACATCATCCTCAAGCTTCACATCCATCCCTGAGACATTTATCACTCCAAATACAAAACAATCAGCTGTGTCGGCATTGTAAATACTGTCAGGTAATTATTAGCTGTGCTGTGTCATATTTCACCATCAACAACTCTGATTAAATGAGTCATGCTGTCAGGGAGGCGGGCTGCATTGTCTGAGCACATATTGAAGATGACCACCTCCAGGTTGGGCCTTATAATTGTTTTCCTCCCGACTGTAGCTCTCTGCCTGGCTCCTGGTGATTGAGTTACAGAGCAGCAGGGCATGAAATTGCTAGTGGCCCCTTTTTTTCTCTTCCCTGTTTCTTGATAACAGCTGCGGGCCAGACATTTGTCCTACAAACGGAGCGAGGGAGGGGGGGGCTGTGCATTAATGCAGGGTCAGAACCAAGGAAGAGAAAAATGAGATTCATGAGCCACACACAAGCAGAAGAAGAGAGTGTGGTGGGCGGTATTTGGCTGGCAAACATAGATGGGGACATAGATAGGGCGCAGGGAGCTCTCTCTCCTGGGGGCGGTTCGATCCCCGGCTCCTCCAGGATGCATTCTGAAGTGTCCTTGGGCAAGACACTGAACCCTAAATTGCCCCTGACGGTGTATGAATGGAATTTGCAAGAAAAAGTTCTGCATATAAGTGCATGAAGTGTATGAATGTGTGTGTGACTTGTACTGTAAAGAGCTTTGAGGGTCGACAAGACTAGAAACGCGCTATATAAATTCAGGTTTCATGATTATTAGGCTGTTGCATCATTTGAGATTTTAAAAAGAGAAGATGAAGAGTAAACTCTCTAGATGTAACAGTAAACAATAATACCTTGGTAGATTATAAAGTGGAGCCATGCGGAAGCAGGCCACAACTGCTCGCTTCCTCTGCTTGGACAGCAGCTTCTGCCAAACACACTTTTTGGATCTCAGGGGCTGCTCCACCTAATGGGAGCAGAAGAAGTCACTGTTAAGATGATCAATCAATCAATGCATTGGTTGTCACTGTCAACCAGACAAACCACAGAGAATAAAATTATCCGGCAGACAGGTTTTTCCTCTAGTGGCTCATCCTGAACCTGAATGTGCCTGCACGTCTGGCGATCCTGTACTTTGAAGTACCTTTATATTCCATGTCTGTCTTTCACGGCATGATGCACCCCAAGTTTCATTTGCAGCTCAGAAGTGTAAATGTTAAAGCCTGACCTGCTCCAGGTTGAAGACCGCGGCAGAGATCCTCTGGATCCGGTCCACCACCCTCTCAGGGTCCGGAGGCCCCTCGCTCCTCATCACTATATCCTTGTAGAGGTTTAGCTGCCACCTCACTGCAGGGTCCTCTGACTGGGGGTGTGTTACAAAGAAAGACGTCAAATACCAGCCTATAGTGTATGGGAGCTAATAACTACTGACTGAAATACTGATCTCAACCTGTTCACCTTTTCTCTGAGATGCAGATTCTGATGGATGTGGTCTTTGACCTCCTCATCTGTCTCTCTCTGTTGAACAACAGGAGACAGAATAAAAAAAAAAAGTTTAACCAACAGTGTTATGTTAAGATTTCTCATTTTAAAATTCATCTGGTAAAATTGTTTTTTAAATGTATTCTCGTGTGAGAGTCATAAGATCCCAGTAAAATGTGTGGCCAGCGTAAGATAACATTCTCACCAGGAGGTAGCGAGTCTTGGCCAGAGATATGAGCTCCTGGTCCCCCGGCGTGCACATGTTGAGGCCGATTGGCAGCATCTTCTTCAAAGCAGCCACGATCAGCGAGGTTTGGATAGAATAGAACTCACCTCGCCTTTTCTTATGTTTCCTCTCCTGGTCTTGTCCTCCAGACTGAAATAAAGTAAGATAATAACCTCAGACAGCTTACAAAGGTGAATTAAAAATCTATGAGTGTTTAATAAGCTAGTGTTTTCAGGTAATGGAACATTTCCCCCTATTTAAAGTAATTTCAACATTTAAAATAATAAATTAAGAGTATTTATTTCATAGAAGGAGCACTCATCTCATACTGTATTTAAACAAAAGCAAGAGGCGACTGAAGCATTCAGACATCTCACACCTCAGCTGAAAAGCAGAACTAGCAGATTCTCTCTGTTAGAGCGTTACTATACCGATATATCTGTATATAATCTAAACCCAAACACAGCCTTATCACACATTAACTACAATAAAATATAGAACAGGTAGAGGTACCTATCGGCCAAACACACGAGGTAACCACAATCTATCACCTGCAAACACAGCAGTGGAATCTAATCACATGGTTTGTTTGGAAGGGCTTCATTACTCCAGATGCAATGAGGAATGACCAAAGTTAGCGTTCCAGATATGGTGATAAATAAAGGCCACAAATAATCAGGTGAAATAACATATAACTAAACTATAGACGACTGTATAGCACAAATTGTCGATTTTTCTGCTTGGCAACAGGAGCACATAAGCCAATAAGCTGGTTTATGGAGCTAATGCACTGTGGCACACTGTCTTCCTTAAACAACTGTTAGAAACATTGGAAGACACAGAAAGAAAAGGCAGATAGAGGAAGAGAATAAGAGAGCACACTACACTGACATGGATGTGCACTGTTTATCACATATTTGCACCGTATAGTGTGCATTCATGTTGTCGCTCGGAGATTGGCCTTTTACATATTAACATATTAGCATATGCACACATTAAGTATGGCAGAGAAAATGTTGAAAGATGTCATGAATCTTTTTAGTTCTAGATCTTGCTGCCATAGCACTAACGCCAGAAGCAGATGGTTGAAGCTCCATGATAAGAAAATCAAGATGCAACAGTGATGAGATGTAATATATAAAACGTACCTTTGACATTTTGGTTTTATTATCTCCAGTCAAGAAGGAAAGGTTGTTAATTTCATTTTGAACCACAAAGTTCTGCTCCTCTCTTTTGAAATTCTGGAGAAAGACAGGAAATAGAACATAATCTAATTAACAAAGCCCTTCGGTTTTTTTCGTAGTTTAATATGTGTGAACTGGAGATGAAGGAACACACATGTGACTTGCACCAGAGGATGAAAATCTCAGCCACCATTCTGAACAGCTCATTGGAGTCGGCGTCTGGTTCTTTCAGCCACCTGGACCTACAGCGGCAGAGAAACATCAATACAGAGACATTTGCACCTTTTTTTTTTTGTAAATACTAACACCTGCCCCATCTTCCCCCTGAATACACCTTTAAATAAATTCCATCATATGCAGCATCGTCAGAGAGCTAACCTGTTGTTGTCCACGTAGCGGATGAGCATGGGGTAAAAGGCGTACAGGTCCCTGCAGAGGATGGCAAACTCGTCCAGGATGAGCAGCTCGGCCTCCTGGGTGTCTCCCTTACTGTCGGCCTTCAGCAGCTCCTCCTCAGCCACCACCTTCACCGTCTTCTTCTTCAGCTTCTCCAGCGTGGGCAGGAAGTGGCTCTTCAGCAGGTCTGCACGGGCCTTGCTGATGATGGGCTGCACGTACACTGAACCGCGAAACAGAGAGAAAAGGTCATTTTATTTACCTGCATCAACGAGGGGATGTTTTCACCCCCGTTTGGTGGTGCATCTATGTGTTTGTTTGTAAGCAATATTACGCAAAAACTACAGGATAGATTGCTACGAAACTTGGTGGAAGGATGCAGGACGGACCAAGGAAACAACTGTTAAATTTTGGTGTTATTTGGTTAGACCAATATGGGGTCGTAAGAAAAATTGTACTACTTGATTCAGTGTTGAAATGTGACAGGGTGTTGCACTTATGTCAAACTAAAAACAAAGTATGGGCACAGAAAATGCACTCATTCATTCTGTACTATCACGAGCTGTTACAGTAACCTCATGCCCACCTGCGATCCTCTTCATCCACGAGGCCTCATCTATGCCCAGATTGTTGTTGAGGATCTTGAGGATGTTGCCCAGAATGAGGCTGAGGTGCTCTGAGGTGACGGTGGTGCAACAGACACTGCCCCCACTGGCCGGCTGATTCTCGGGGCCCCTCTCCCACCAGTAGGACAGATAGTTGCACAGCATGGGCAGCACCACCTCGATGACGTGAGGCATCTCTGTGTAGCGCGCTCCCGACTCAGCCATGTCATTAATGTCCTTTATCAGGCCCTCCAGCCGCGGCATCCCGGGACACATATCCTCCACCGAGTCTGGTATACCTAAGACTAAAAACACCACAGAGGATTTATATGTAATTCAAACTACGTCTATGTCATTACAGTAAAAAAATTCTAATTTCATTAGAAGAGGATGAATGTTTCCAGGCTGAATAGGACTGAAGCACAGAAAGTACCTTATTCTCCCTCATAATGGCTGTTTGCTTTGTCAGCTCAGACCACTTTACCCATTATGAACTCTTATTTCAGGATAAGTACATATGACTCACTGGCTCGTTCTCGGGCACTCTTGGTATTAAAAACCGAGCAGGGGTTGTAAGTGTTGAGCATCGGCTCCAAGAAGGCCACAGGCATGGCCCCAGCCAGGGTGGCCAGACACTGACCGAGAGCCGGCAGCTGTCTGTGGGACACACAGAGGGGGAGAGTGGGTGAGAGCTGCTCTGAACATCAGTGGGTGTCTTCAGTGAGGTTTAATTCATTTACACATTCATATTCAAGCTCGGATACCTTTCTACGTAGATGTTTTTTCCAGTGCCCAGTGCATAGAGGCTGGTGAGGATTCGATAGCAGGACACTTGGACATCATCCACTGAAAAAACAAAACAAATAGAAAAACAACATGAGCTTTGCTTTGTACCACAAACACAATCTTTTATTAATTTAAAGACACCCACTTATGAAATGTGAATGTATTAAGATAAGATGATCCTATATTAGTCCCACTATGGGGGTATTTGCCAAAGCTATGGCCTGTAGAGAGATCAAACTCACAATATTGGCATTCATCGCACTATTCAAAGAAATGAGAAATGTGAAAATATTCAATCCAATATTCAATGTTTAAGACTTATCATGCAAATAAATGCCAATACTAAGTCATTGGATCCTCAGTTTATATCAGATTAACCATCAGTAGCAGCGGTAGAAATCCTGACCGAGTCAGTGGCCATCCATAAAGATTTGACCATCTTCATGAGGCAGGCAGGCGCCAGCATAAGCTCTGTAGATTCTGATTTTGCTGAGTGCACTTTCATGCAACAAGCAAACAGTTCTCTACTGCTGAGGTGTTGTCCCCACACCAACACCCCTCCAAAATGAATCCCCTGGAGAAACACTCCCGAGTATAGGCATCACGCATCTAGACCATCACCCTGTTAAATAGTTTTTGTATCAGCCTCTCAGATGCTTGATCTTTCTGTCAGGACTCACACAGCAGGTCCACTCCAAAGTGGTGCTGAGTGATGTGCTCGAACAGAGCGGTGAGGATGGGGAGCAGAGCCACGGTGGTGTAGTTGATGTTCTGCGACACCCCTTTCATCTGCGAGCGCGAGTGCGTGAACTTCCCCAGCTTCAGGTTCTCGAACGTCTTCTCCAGGTCCTCTGCGGCGTTCTCGAAGAACGTCCTCAAGCCGAGCCGCACCATCTCTGAGCCCGACTTCATCACCGTCCTGTTGGGAGGGAAAGAGAGCGTGATAAATGACTGGAGCCAGATGAGGAGATATGCAAGGACGGGGCTATAATAAACCACTGGGTAACCCTTGGTATGCAAAGGACGACACTGTTCACCAGCAGGAGGAGAGTGTGCACATGTGTGATTAATTCACTCTCACAGTCTATTAAGGTTTTAGTCATGAAATATGAGACAGGCTGAGCCCCCTTACACCGAAACATAAATGATTTATCTAATGACACTGGAGAAACATTAGGGCCCAGAAACACAGTATGACACTGAAATAGCACAACGCCATTAATATGATTAGTCCGTCCATTCTCTATATTCACAGTTCACAACTTTGCTGAATGAATAAACCATTGTGGAGCCCTGATGTGCCCCAACAGGATAGAGAAATCAAGGACAGAGTCTGTGGGCATCAGCTGTAGCTCCTTAGCACAAATAAGACACAATAACACGCTGATGATTAAGCCTCATTAGGTGTGCGCTGCATTAACAAACAGTACATTCTCTCTGAAGAACACTATCAGCCTTGGGCAACATTTGCCGCATGAAATTTGCTTGTACTTATTTAAATGCCAGAGGATGCTCTTTCTTAATGCCAGCGCCCCCCATGAGACACGGGAGTAATAATCGGCGAAGAGAAGACGTTTGTGACAAATATGCTTCTCTTGAGGATCCTAAGGAGGTTAGATTCATAGTCAGAGCTTTGCACTGGAAAAAGAGAACAGGCTTCTCCCATTTTTAACATTTAAGCACAGTCTTTATCAAACTGAGGGCTTATGTTAACATTTAATTTGTCTCATTCAAGGTCCCACTCCAGTAGCACATTAGACCCCCTTAAAACTCCTCTTTGTTCCTCAAAATTACATTTCAAAAGGTTTGTCATTTAAAGGAACTCTCCTCATGTCCGGAAAATGGTTTAAATGTAACTCGTCACCTTCCTTCCTCATTTTGTGACATTTTGTGACTGGAATCTATGAATATGCTAATATGCCCCCCCCTGCAGTGGAAATACTTCGATAAAAATACATCTGCTATTATATAAAAGGCACAAGGGGGACATAACATGAAAATGTCTGGACAATAGGCCGGACTTTGAGCAGGGTGTTTGCTCAAGGTTTTGAGCTCAGTCATGTGTGTACCCACCTGGTGTCCAGAGTGTGCGCCAGGATGTGCAGACAGCTCACCATGGTGGTGGAGTCGCTCCCTACAAGACACCACCAAACACAAAAGCAGTTAATATAATATAGATCTACGTGCTGTCACTACCTATCAAGCAATGTTTTGATCTGAATTGAGCCTATAGCTATGTATAACCCCCAGTAAAATATGTATGTTGAGTGTTTGGATAGAAAATGATATAACATAATATAAAGTTGCTTGTTCTCTGCGGTTTTAAAGATAAAGGTTACAACATTTAATGTTTGTTGAGCACTTAAACAATATGAACAAACCCCAGACGTGAAAAAATGACGAATACCAACGTCCACATTCACACACATACACATTTCTGAGCAGTCAGTAGTGATCAGCTTACCAAAGAGTGAAATCCTATGTCTGACAAGAGCTGCCAGTTTACAAAACAGGCTGGAGGTATGAAGATTAGAAAGAGGGGAGGAAATCAGAGAATCAGTAAATTCTTGGAGAGAAGATGAGGAATTAAGATCGTTAGGGATTAAGATTTTGAGTTAAGGGTGGTAAAAGATTTTATTGTCATGCTGCTGCTGCTGCTGCTGCTATGGGTCATTCTGTGAGCCGCTACCTGGTGACCATCTCCTTCTCCTTGTTGGAGGCGTAGCCGCTGCTGCTCAGGTTCCTACTGGGGGAGGAGAGGAAGTAGAGCGAGTGGTTCTTGAAGTACTGGTCGATGAGGGGGAGCAGAACCTGAACGAGGACAGAGATGGTGACACGAGTGAATGGTAATAATGTTATTTAAGGTGTAGCTGAATATGTACCACTTTCTTACTTTGGCAAAAAACTTGATTTCTTGTTCATGGGGGGACCTGTCGGTTTTTCCACTGGCAGCCATGGACTCTGGATAAAAAAAAAACATGAAATTGTATTTTTAATATTGAGTAAAAAGAGGAACCGCAGATATGTTTTTTCATGTGTGATATCATCATACCTAGATGGGAGATGAACTCCTGAGCTGAGTCGACATACTTGAGCAGCTTCTTGAGGAAGCGATAGGCGAACCTCTTCTCCATGGACGAAGAATCCTGCTCCAAGTCCTTCAATCCTCTGCAGCACAATAAGACACCGGCTATAAATAACATTTGATTTGATAAAGTGCTCCCCTGACCACTGGCATCTATTAAATGGACAAGTTAGGAGGTCGTGTTGAGTTTGTGCAACACATAAAAATGATAAAGTATTCGGTGGCTTTTCGCATGTGTTGACCTTGTGATGCTGTAGCCATTGATTTGCAGGAAGCGAAAAAGGTCCTGAGCCTTCTCTCGATCACGCGCCTTCTCCTTGGCCGTCAGCGTGTCGTAGGGCACCAGCAGAGGGTGTGTTCCCCCACCTGAAAACACACACACACACACACACACACACACACACACACACACACACACACACGTGACTTGATCTGTCTCTGGGGCCTGTACTACCAAGCTAGGTTACTGGCGAACCAGGGTAAGTTCAGGGGTAACTTCGAGACTTCGGAGTTGTGGTTAACCAGTACTACGAACGGAGGTTAGGTTTGATACCGTTAAAGCCCCATGAGAACATGAGGGCGATTATATGATCGTGAAAATGTGAGAACCCGATAAAAAGGTGTGAACACATTGTTAATAGAAAAACCGTGCTGTGATGAAGGTGATGATGAAGATCAAGTGGATCCAGTTTTATGAATTGTGATGTGGCAATTTAGAAAAACTGTTAGGATGAGAACTATTCATACAGATCACTTGATAGAATGTTTTTATAATTCATAATGATTCGCTGCAGGTGAATGTTCCAACGTGGTTGCAGCTTAAAGTTTTGTTTGAATCAAGTAAGTAATTTATACAGCAGCATCATACACAGACAGTCTAAGTGCCTCAGTGCTTTAGAGAGAACATCTGAATTCATTATCAGTGACTCAATTTCAGAAACGGTGTGCATGTGTAGATTATAATTCAAGTAGCCTCAGTGTTTTTACATGATTAATGTTCAGTTACATGTCAAACATATAACAAAACATTTCTAGACAACATGTGACAGTAAAAATCACTGCTCCTATGAATGTACTCTATCAGTTATGTGTTTTAATAAACCTCCTGATGTTGTTCGCTGTAACAGTTTCACATATCCGCTCGGAATCAACGTGCACACTTCCTCTGTGAAATACGGTGCATGGCTTTGCACAACCAACCTTTATGCAAGCGAACGTGCATGCTCACATACTCTGAGTCAGTTAACACAGAGTTAACAGACCAACATCTTAACCAGCTTTGTAGCATTGTTTAACACCAAGTCACTGAACCAGGGTTTGTCAAGCCCGACTTTCTTTTTAACGCTGAGTTAAATCAGAGTAGGTTGAACCAGCTTCATAGTACAGGCCCTTAGTCGCTACTGAGTGCACACACACACACACACACACACACACACACACACACACACACACACACACACACACACACACACACACACACACACACACACACACACACACACACACACACACACACACGAGGATCACCTCTGCTTCCAAGGTCACTTTTCTTCTTTTTGGCCCAGATGTTATGGTAATTTTCAGCCACTATCTCCATCATCCCCTGGGACCAGAGGCAAAGAGAGACAAACAGTCAATCTCAGTCGACCAGGGAGCTAATCCCCCCCCCACATTACTTCATTCACATTCAGGAAATATAGTTCGTCATCACATCTTCAGGCGCTGACACCGTTTGATGAGAATAAAAGTACAACTGAACAAATGGGGTCACTCACCTGCAGCTCCCTGGATAGAACCACGGCGCTGGTGTCTATCGGGCTCGGATTGAACCCATTTGCCTGGAAATATTCAAAAAGATGAAGATTGACAGTGAGATAAACTGTGTCATTAGCATCTAGTTATAAAAGCATTTAGTCACAACAACATATGTAGTTTACAGTGTTAAAACAGTGCAATTGCGTCCATAATCTCTACCAATCCCTATGATTACCATCCTTAATTTAGAGATGAGCAAAATAGACAAGAAAACAACAAAGAAAAATGTTCTTGTCAAATGTCAACTTGGTTGACCAAGGTGGTTCTGTTTTTTACCCGTTTTTTGGGGGGGGTCTTTGTTTGTAAACAAGATTACACAAAAACAACTGACAGATAACAACAAGCTTGGGGGAAGGATGCAGAACTGATATTTATGAGTGTGCGCAATTTGGTGCAGATCCAAATGAAAATCGAGATCTAGTGAATCTTAATGTGGTTTCATGAGGGGACGGTTTTCTGGACAATTATACAAGAGGATTCCACTTCTTGCATATTACTCTTTAGCTTTGCTGCTTTAAAAACCTTTAACAGATTATCAATGCTCTGATGTGACGAAAGCGTTTGCGTTTCCAGCACAACAAAGACAATTGATGTCAGTGTTTGCCTGCGGCGTATTCTTTCATACCTGTGAGGTCTGAGATATCTTCCTCATTTTCTCGTTCTCCCTCTGCTGAGACATACTCTCTCCATCCTTGGTCCTGTCGATGCTCCAGCTCATTGCCAGCATGCTCTTCAGGGACTCTCTGATTGGCCATCTGTAAATCTCCTTCTCCTGCAGCATAGAAACAGAGATTTACTCCAGGAGCTTCATGTTCATCTCCCTCACAAATAGCACATTGCACCAAGCACACTGCACCTATACTAACTCCGATCTACCTCATTTTTCCGATATAATTTTGACAACAATTCACAATTCTACACAAAAATTAAACAAAGAATCTTAATCTATCTTTGTATGAACCATCCCAAGGTCAGTTTTCTATTAAATATCATTAAGTGGAATGAAAATGTACATGTATTGGATTCCCATGTACAAAAAGAGACTTAGAAATGCTCTGCTGTTTAAACATTTGATTTGCAATGGAAATTAGGTCTTTTTTAATTCGGTTTATTATGGTTTATATCCATTATACTAATGTATGTCTAATTTTCTCTTTAAAATGAATATATAACCTGTATTGATGATGTTGCATGTTTTGTACTTTAACTTTTGTATATCTTCTCGGTGTTGTTTTCACATGAGCCCTTACGGAGTTCTACCACACTCCACATGCACATTTCCATTTCGGTAATGTATTTTGGATTTAAGTTGTATGAATAAACTAAACTAAACTAAAATAAAAACATCTGACACAATGCACCTTCTCTGTTAGAGCTTTGTAGGTCCTAAGCTGAGGATGAGTCTTGGCCTTCTCATCGACACAGTCTCCGTATTTCCATCCCAGCAGCACCTGAGACACGAGCACAGAGGGAGGCACAAGAGTGACAGCGATCATTACTGCCATCAGAATCAGAAGACATGATTTACTATCTGAAAAACTGAGTATGAGATTTAGCAAGCGTAACACGTTAGGGAGTCACGGTACATTCAGTTCTTGCTGTTCTCAGCTCTTGTGATTCTTTTTTTTTTTTTTTTGTTGACAAACAACAAAGCGATTGTCAGTAAGGAGATCAGGGACACAATTCTTGTCATCATTCTCAGAGTATCTCTTACATTCATAACAAAAAGGAGGCAACATCAAGAGGAAACAGGGCTAAGATACTGGAAAATATATTAAGATATTGATCTGAAATGATTTCTTTCACTTTCATGGAGCATAAACGCTTTGCAGCTGATTATTGCCGTGCGCAGTGTTTCTTCGAGGCAAAACATTATGAATGTCCTCTCCTTTTCTTACAATACTGCAAGTGCAGCAATGCACCATTTAATACCCATTTCCCTCCGGCGGAGACTCTTATCTTTGGCCTTACCTTCTCTGCAGACCATTTCTCATGAGAGTGCTCGCCGTATTTGTTGGCAAAGTGCTCGAGCTTCTCCGGGAGAGCAATGCTGGAAAAAGAGTGAGTCAGTCTGTCAGCGTCATAAACGCATGATACTAAAGTCAAGTGCAGACATGTGCCGTGTACTTCATCACAGGTATGACACAGTAAGTGTCAAGCTGTGCATATACAGTATCTCATTGACATCTGGCTCCAACGTGGCTTACTTAGCAGTATTGATGGGTTTGGGGTCAAAGTTGCCCTGAGCATCCACCGAAACAGGCTTTTCCACAGTCGTACTAATGGAGGCATCAACATAGTCTGGTGGCAAAGCTCCAGCTATGGCACTGAGGCAAGGCATGGCCATCTTAAATAGCTCCGGGTCATATTTCTATATGGGGAGAGAAATAAAGAAAGTTGTGGTTAAATTCAATTTCCTTATAGTATTATTATGCACATTTTTATTTAACGAACATAAGCTAAAGAAAAAAGAAGCTATACAGCCACTCTAGTCTGAGAGTAACAGGGGCCAGTGGAAGAGACGTTAACAAAGAATCATTCTAAAAGCTGCAGAATCCGAATGCGAGAGGGTTTGGATCAATGGTCGTCTGTCCAGATATTGATGCTTTCGGGCACAGCCTACTTTCATGAGTGTGCATTTAAAGGGATGTGCAGTTATCCAGTTATCTACATCACAAACACACAAGACATGTGACAGTGAGTTCCCTGCATGCTAATCAAGACCCTGCTGAGACCCTGAGAAAGGTGACGGCAACAGTTATCTCTACAAACACATTCTGCATGTGAATATGCAGAATCTGAAGACTACTTTGACCAATCACGGTTGAGCAGGATATGTTTGCCTGCGGGAGAACAGTCCGTGTGGAGAACAGAAGAGGCGGAACACATTGATGAAATGCATCAGCTAATGGCTTTTTAATTTATCTGCATTTATCAATAGAGAGTCACTGGCTCTGAAATTCAAACAAGATTGCAAAGGATCCTTCTAAGAAAGAAAAAAAGAAAAAAATTGTGCAACATACTTGGCTCCTCACCTTCTGTGACAGAGAATCAAACACTCCCCAGAAGATTTTCTTGGTGAGCAGCAGTTCATCCTCAGATGCGGTGCCGTAGCTGCCCCACCCCGACGGGAGGCAGTAGTACTTCCAGTTCTGCTCGTAGTGGTTGGTCAGCAGCTGGAGGACACACAGAGAGCAAGGGGCAAACACGTTAAGTCATGAATATACAGGTTTAAATATACAGAGCATATACAGAGTTAAAAGGGGATTTCAGTGACGGGCAACACGCATGCAGCCTGGACATGTTCTCGCAGCACACTGGCACCAGGCCGAGGAGGATGCATAGTAAAAAGCAGCGCAGAGGAGGTCAGCTCTCCCACACTCTGCAACAATGGAAAACGTGAACATGAAAGTAAAGCACAGGTGTGTCGAACATTCCACAGGCCAGTCACAATCTATTACACCTCCATTATTTATCTCCTGTGGTCAGACAGACAGAGCAGAGCAGTGGAGCCAACAAGGCTGTAATCACACAGTCCAATACTTCATCTCCTTGTTTTCCCTCCTCGAGCTCCCACCTACTTCCACGCCAGATGATTAACGCCACAGGGACAACTTGCGCACCTGTGAGCGTGTGTGTGTGTTTCTGAGAGAGAGAGAGGTTAACACCGATAAAATTACACGTAAGGAAAACCTGTACTCGCGCCGGTGGAAATAAGCTGTTGGTAGCTCTCTATCGATCTAATAAACTCAGGTAGAGAAGCATAAACATGTCTGAGAAGTCGGAGATTAAAAGTAACCAGGTGATAGTGAGGCAGACAGGAATGTGTTAAACCTGAGGCATGCGGACAAGACAACAAGGAGAATAGGATAAAGGTGAAGTAAGAGATGACAAAGGGTTTTTAAAATAATTTAAGTGAGGAGATAGTTGCCCACCCTGAGTGGCATCTTGCAGTATTCCGTCAGCAAGGGCACGTCGAAGACGAGGCGGTGCAGGAGCTGCTGCAGCATAGAGGGACGAAGGTGTCTGCAGAATAAGGTGAAAGGGAGATAAGAGCGCTGTTAGCCAGGGCTGCCTTTAACTGCAACATCTTCAGACTCTGACCCGTTTTTTTTGTCACAAAGCCTCAGAGGGATTTTCAGAGGTAAACAAAGAAAGCTGATTAAATCTCCTGTTGATCCCTGCCAGGTGAGATATCGCAAGCCAGACAGAAGCTATTCCATTCTACTAATGGAGAGTTTCTCATGCTCCTCACTTGCAGACAGCCAGCAGACACTCCTCTATGGCATCTCTCTGGGCCTTGGTGAGCGAGCGGCCCTTGGAGAGGCGGTAGATGGTGTGAAGGGTGGAGTCGAGGAGGCTGGCGTGGTGCTCCGTGCCGGCGAAGAGCGGGGCACAGCGGGTGAGGAGGGGCAGCATGGCAGAGCCGATGTAGCGGTTCATGGCCAGGGCCGTCTCCGTGGTGCACAGCCCCTCCTGTGGCAAGACAGGGGTCAAAGGTAATGGAGGAAGTAACAGTTGTAACACTTTATTTGTAAAAAAGGAGACGTAAGCACTGACACAGTTCAACAAAGACACAAAGTATCCCCTCCCCCTCTTCCCGCTCCAACAGAGCTGCATCACTGTTTACATGTTACTGTGCCATGTTTGTAATTAGAATCGATTTCCAAACAATTACATTTACATACAGATTAACTCAAAGTGCAAAGCAAAATAACAAGATTAAATCAAATAATACAATAACAGGAACAACCAAAAAGAGAAATTAAGGAGTTGCAAGTTAATAACTAAATATATATATATTATAATATAATATAAAAGGGGTAGAGTTACACAGTTGCATTAGCAGTAGCTTCCATTTTCCCTTCCCATGTGTCAGAGAACTTCTGAGCACACCCTTTTAACGAATCTTCTCCAGTGACAAATGATGTATAACGTCTTCTATCCATTGTTCAAAAGTTGGGGGAGATTTGTCTTTCCACTTCCAATTCATCTTTCCACTTCCACCATAAGTCGTTTAGATAAAAGATGATTTTTCTGCCTGACGACTAATATGTGGAGTTACTCCAAATAGGCTAAATTTTAAATAATTTCGTTTTGGACAGGACCAGAACTTGAAAGGGTGACTGCTGCTTGCCTGCATTGATATCACACAGGGTCGACATTAGCTAGTTTTACTTTAGACCAGCAAAGAGGATGTAAAACCATAAACTGGATAATTATGTCGTAAGCTGACTGAAGAGGAGTGTATTTCCTTAGCCTACTTTTGTTGATGAATTAGAGTAAAGAACAATTACATTAATCACCTGAAAATAAACGGCGTAGTGAGTATAAATGGTTGCCCAATATTATTGATCCTGACGTGCCCCGATGAAGTTTACGCTACAGAGGTAAACCGTTTATTACTTCTACCCCTGTGTTGGTGTCAGCTCCACCCACCGTATCCAGAGAGGCAGCAGCCTTCAGGTCGAGCAGAAAGCCCACTTCGAGCAGGTGGAGCAAAAAGCTCTGGTCCTCAATACCGTACACCCTGTCCAGAAACAGCACCATGGGGGCCTTGTGGTCCGGACAAAAGCAGGCCGACATGTCAGGCTCCGTCACTGATACGTCTGAGAGAGATTGAGACAAAAGAAGAGACAGCAGGTGTGAAGCAGTGAAGTACAAAGTGAACGGGCTACAGCACATAGTGGCTATTTTCTTTTTAAATTAGGGGAGTCAGGTTTTTATTATTAGGCAGAATACAGCAGCGTGTGGATCAGAGGTTTCTGGGGCCATCTTCACTCTTGGCCAGCTGACAGAGCTTGTGTGCCGGTGCTTACAGCAGCAAATTTAAGAGGCAAGTCTTTCCATGCTTTTGCAGATCAATCAATAGAGCAGGACAGCTCGCTATAGAAATGATCGGGCTTACTCAGAGCAAGGGGAGTGTGTAGTAAAATGTTGTGCTGATTAAAAGGGCATGAGCGGTGAAACGAAATCAATAACCTTTCCGCCTCGCACCGAATGTGCAGAGTTTCATGCCCGTTGCATCTGCATGTGAGGGAGACATTCTGTTGTAGCGTGCAAAGACGTGTCCATGATGGATGTTAAATTAAAGGGGTGCGGACACGTACCTTTGTTGACGATAGGCATTTTGAGTGGTATGCTGATAATTCCCACGAGGTCCTCTGTTGGCACCAGAGAGCGCAGGATTGCACGGATACGCAGAGCTTCACCTTTCCCCTTGTTGATGAGCTAGGGAAGCAAAACACAAGAGAAAATGAGAAAAGGCTATGTTAAGAAAAAGCTAATTCAAAAACACAAAATTCCCGAAAAAAATACATACATGCATTTCTGGGGCGCAACGTCCCAAAAGATCAATAAGGGCAGAGTAGAAGGACATAATGGCGTTTCCCATGTGAACAACTTCTTCCTCGTCATCCCCGTCAGCAGACCTAACGGTGGGGAAAGCAGAGAGTGGAAAAAGAACAGGTAAAGATAAGAGGAAGAACATTTTTGAAGGTTATCGCAGCGAAGATGCAAGTCATGGGGGGGGATGAACAGCTAATCTTAAAGATAAGTCCTCAGCATTGATTTGATAAGCTTAGCCGGATCTTGGTGGCTTACACGTCAGAGCTGAATCCCTGGACGGAGCCCGGCAGGTCCAACGCCGGCGTCTCGGAGATCTTGATGGCTTCCTTCATGGCCGCCAACAGGCCGTTCCCTCCCTCTCCCCTCAGGGCCGGTCCGAAACACTCTGGACGACGGATGAGTAGCTTGACCACGACACTGGAGTTCTCCTCCACACTCTCACCTGGCAAACAGGTAAAAAGGATGAGTGAGAGTAAATACAGAGCAGCAGGGAGATACATAATTAATGTCAGGAGAAAAATACAGCACATCCACTTTCTTTAGCGCGAATATAAAGCCTCAGGTAAAACTCTGGGTGCACTTTGCCTTAGGTTTTTCTGCACGTTAAAAGAAAAGGGAGTGAAGGAGAAAGAAAAAGACAGAAGATGGAAACTGCAGATGTACCGTTGACGAAGACAGCAAACCGCAAGAAGGAAAGGTAGCGTTCTCCTTCAATGGGGTTCCAACCTATGTCTGGATAACCTTTAGCCACAAGCATTGGGCAACTCTGGAGACCACATCCTGCCAGGTAGGTGACCACCTGCAGATATAGCACATACGTTACATCACATACTGTCCAACATACATGCAGCTTTGATCTATTCATTCTATCTAATCTGTTCAACAGTTTTGCATGTGTGCAACAATTGTAACACTCAACAAAAAGGTTGTACCTTGTCTAGATCAGGTTCCTCCAGTGCCAGAGCCAGGCCGTTGTTGTCCATCACGGAGGAAGCAGCCACATCCAGAGGAGTGGAGCCCCTCATAGCTGGTGAAGCTGCAAAACAAAGCACATGCACACAAGTTCAACTGCTGAAGGTCTCATCTAACGTATCTGTAGACAACCAGCCTGTGTCTGTGTTAATGTCTCAACAAACAGCAGGGGGTGGTGTTTTCACTCTAATTTGTGGCCATACCTTTTTTTTTAAAGATTTTATCTGGCCTTTATTTGATCGGACAGAATTAAGTGTGAAAGAGGGAGAGAGCCCTGAAGACATGCACCAAAGGGACGTGTCGGAATAGAACCTGTGACCGCTGCAGGAGGACTCAAGCCTCTGTACATGTGGCGCCCACACAACCAGGTGAGCTTTAGGCACATCTGTGGTCATATCACATATGAATGTTTTGCATTCAATCAATCAATCAAATTATATAAACATATATATGTATAGCCTGTATTCACAAATCAAAATCTGACTCATAGGACTTAACTATCGGTACAAGGGGTGACATCCTCTGTCCTTAACCCTCAACAGAGTATAGTGGGAGGAAATCAAAAAAACCTTTTCACAGGGTTATTGCTTATACTATCACATAACTTGTCATCACATGTTTAATGAGCAATCTGAGAAGTGTGTGTGTGTCTTCATGAGTGGGTGCATATGTGTGTGCATCCAGGGGAGACGCTCTCTTGGCCCAGCGGGGCGCTCTCTGAGACTGTGGCGTCGCCATCTTCTAACAGAATGCGAGATGAGTCGCTCTCTTTGCCGATTCGCAGTGTTCCCAGACTCACAATCACACACACGCGTCTTCTAAGGTGTGAGTCTAATGCGTGAGAGCTCAGAGCTGCAGAGTAAGTCCTATGATGTCAAGAAGTGTGTCGGACATTTTAATGAGGATGCTGTCGGTTTTATAGAGTCAGATTTTCATACATGCCGGAGGCGGTTTTACAGACATGTTGGGCTCCTTTTCACAGCTTTAACAACCATGTGACATCTTCATTTTCAAGTACATGTCCTCCACTTTCATAAGTGGGGTCAGTGATGACTGGGCTGATCGTCAATAAGACTGATACAGAGAGCTGTACCCACCTAGACCCACGCTGCTGTTCTCCAGCAGGTAACTGAGGTGGTCGAACATGGCCTTCTGGTTCTGACGGCTGATCCGGCAGAAGTAGCACAGGAAGCGACAACAGCTGGCCACCATCTTGGGGAAGGCAATTTCCTGTAGGGTGGCACACACAGACTGAGTAGGGTCAAACATCTGACCTGCTTTGTATTTTAACCAAGACAGACAATCTCATGTATTTACAAACAGCGAACACAAAATTGTCGGGAAAACAGTATGTGATGTAATAACAAGTGGTTGTGGTTTCTGTGAAGTTGTTGCGTTATTCTGAGTTTACTGCAGTGACCTCCTGCATAACTTTGTTCCTAATTAACGTCTGAAAGGCCTGACACCTTCACACGCTGCCAGCCAGGCGGCCCCATTCTGCCCTTTCTGCCCTCAACCCACGCCACAGCCTGAGGAGAAAGCCCACCCATCGAGACCACGTCTTCATTAATGCACATTCACCCCGTGACCACACTTCACACACACACACACACACAAATGATAACACACGTAACTGGACTGAAGCACATTTCTATATGTGAGCAACATTATTTCTGGCGTGGCGGTGCTGTGAGCGCTGTGGGTGCCTTTGGAAGTAAAGATAAATATAGAGATAGATGTTGTTAAACCTGGGATTTGTCTCCTCCGAGCACATTGACCATGACCTCCATGACAGTCTCATGCATGCCCAGGATTCTCATTAGGTTAGGGTGCTGGTAGAACACCTTGTTGTTCATGATGTCGCTGGGGAGAAAAAAGAGAGAACAGAAATAGAATACAAAACAAACGGCATCAAATGAAGTATGAGGATGTTGTGTCACTCTAATCTAAAAGGAGGATTTTGTGAGAATCAAGAAAAAGTTGGAAACAAGTCCGGCGACCTACCCGAGTCCGTCAATCATGAGCTTCTCCTCTTCTTTCCCCATGCGAACAGACAGCAGAGATCTGATCTGCCCCAGGGAGGCCAGGAGGTTGATGGTGTCCTGCACAGACACAGCGCTGATGGTGTAGGCCTTCCTCATGGCCCGGAGCAGCTCACCAATGCTGTCGTACTGCCTCCTCAGCAGGCTGAACATCTTACGGACGAGCTCGGGGTCCTGGATGTGACACTCCTGGGCCCAGCTGACCATCGTCTGCGAGATCAGCTCCTTCAGATTGGCTAAGAAGACAGTTGGAAAGTGGAGATTAGTTGATTTATTGTGATACTGTATGTTTTACAGCACTATAGTAAGTATTATCTTGGTTGAAAATGTCTTCAACATATGTTTATCTTTTGACATCTATCGTCATGTAGCCTAACTCACTGGAGACTGACTACAGTTTGGGGTCCAAAAACGATCGGGTCTTTTTTACACAACTGAATCCTTTGCATTAAATGTAAAAGAGCACTCAGAGTGGTTTTCCAATATGATTTCCAGAAATCGAAAAAAATGGGAAAAACCACGAGTAATAGCTTATTTTAGCCATGATAGTTTCAAATGTTGTAAAAAGCTGTCCAATAAAATAAAACAACCCATGCATAATTGTCATTTCAGCCTTTTGGACTTTATTTCCCCCCACAGGACCCTTCAATTTACAGAACCACAGGAAACATTGCAACACATGTGCACAACTAGCTCAAATCAATTTCCTTTGAATGAGGTTCAACAACCTCTGGGGATAAATTGGGTCACAAATCTCTGGGACTGTTATTTTGAGTCTCGGGGACTGAACAGTTTGGGAGCCCCTGTTGTAGTGACTTTGAAAATAATGAAGTAAACCTCAACATAATTTCTCTTGGTGGTAGCGGAACAAGCTGTACACTCATAATATCATATGATGGGCTCAAAAAAGTTGTTGTGGTGAAGGTATTAGAAAACAATGTAAACATTCTGCAACCATGTAGTTGTGTTTCTGGTCACCTCGCAAAAATCTATTGTTCCCTCTTGGGTCTCCACCAAGTTCTCCTCCCAGCTGTCCATCAATAACTTTGTCTTGATGTTTGTTGCTGCAGGTAACATTGTATATAGTATCAGAACTTTATCCCTGAAAACAGCTGCCCTCTGCTGCTGGAAACAACACTGATGAGAGCGGTGAGAGGAAACCAAAACAATGAGCTGAAAGACACTAAACTCCCAGCTCTCATCTCAGTAGAGCTGAGGGGAGCTGCAGAGTGGGGTATTAATTCTCTGTGGATTGAATAAATAGAAATGAACACTATCATCTGATCAACTGTCAACATGACAATATTGAATAGTGCGGCTTCAATTTCATAAAATACACACTCGTAGTGCTATCTTGGTTTCTACCAGACTCAGTCAGCATGCAGCCTTGACAAATTATGCATTTCTTAAAAGCCAAAAAGTCTACAGAGCATTTTAGTATTTCC
Organism: Hippoglossus hippoglossus; assembly: GCF_009819705.1. Lineage (NCBI taxonomy): Eukaryota > Metazoa > Chordata > Actinopteri > Pleuronectiformes > Pleuronectidae > Hippoglossus > Hippoglossus hippoglossus. The sequence goes on from NC_047172.1 coordinate 14,968,313, forward strand.
ATATCACGGCAACAGCTGTTGACCCATAGGTTTGGCTCAGACTAGTCGCTCTGATTCTTAAGTGTAAGTTTTGACTTTTTATGCTAAAAACTTGCCTCTGTAACATTGGTTGAATATCTCTGAAACTCATTCAGACTTTGCAGTTCAAAAATGAAAACAGTGACCTTTAAAATGAGGTAGAGAATACAACTGTAATCTGAAAGGTAGAAGAACAGTGGCCTTTTACTTTGTACATTATTTTCAAACTTGGGCACAAGAATGTGTGTGTATCCTCCTCTAGAGTGCAGCTGTCAAACATCATCAAAACTGTATCATAACCATAGACCTATAAGTCAGATTAAACTAAAGAAAGCACATCTGTTTGTGTGTGTCGATATAGAATGACTAAGTATGAAGAGGATTGGTCAACATAGTGCAGGTTTTACTCATTTTAAACAATAACCTTTTCAAATGGCAGAGAAACAGTGGCAGATGATGTGCGCGCTGTATTGTCGTATAATCCTAAACTGCATAATATTGGCCTTAAGGAAAAAATATATTGAAACCTTCCGTCCATTAACCTGGATCACAGCAAGACACGGCAATCCTCCTTAAGTCACCTCTTCGTTAAGCACACACGGAAATCCATAAAACACATATTATCGCCCATTTATGCAAACACAAAGCTCCATCATAGTGATGTTAAAGGAGCCGCCACTTGACTGGCTGCTCACATTTTTACACAACCGACGCTCAAGCACTTAAAAAAGAAGATGAGCATCAAAGGCTGCGTTAGACCTTGA